>NC_041220.1:2925805-2998200 GCF_002837175.3 Physeter macrocephalus
GCTGAGCCTGCGCGTCCGGAGCCTGTGCTCCGCAATGGGAGAGGCCACGACAGTGAGAGGCCCACGTACCACAAAAAAAAAATTAATAAATAAATAAAAATTAAAAATAAATAAATAAATAAATAATTGGCTTTATTCAGTGATTCTGGGCAGCATCCCATCTAGCAAACAGAAGGGAGCTCCAAGGAGCAGCAGAAAAGGAAAGGTTTTTACAGGCAGAAAGGGGGTGGGGCACGGAAGTCATAAGCAAAAGGGTTATTTCAGGGTATTCCCTGGCGGTCCAGTGGTTAGGACTGTATGATTTAAAAAAAAGGTGGGGGGGAAGGGTTAGTTCAGGCACTGTCGCCTACCAGGCGAGGCTGCAGGTGGTGCCTCACGAGGACTGGTAGAGAGGCTGCCGGGTAAGATTACATTCCTTATAGAGGCCGGAAGTGAATGAGGTTAAGGTCAGGGCTGGGTGTGCTGACATGGGGCTTAGCACAAGGGACGATGCTCTTCTTTCTAAAATAGTGAGCTCCTTGGAACTAGAAATGCTATAACTATGCCTAATTAACTTTCTCTCTTCAATGTTATATCAAAAATAGGTATCACTGAATTATTACTGACACAATATCAATTCTAATAGAAAAAGTTTTTCACATCAAAGCCTTATGTAGCCAGGCAGATCCAATCCATTCCATACCTGTTAATTGCCTTTATCCAGAGGAAAACTAAAACTCTTCTCTTTCCATGGAGCAGGAAGTTTCAGCAGTTGACTAGGCACCTCCCACAGAGGCAGGGAGACAGGAAGACAGCCCCCCTGATGTTCACTTTCAAAGGTGGCTCCAAGGCCCCCAGCAAAGACATTCCTGGGATGTAAACTGGCTTATTTAGGTTTAAAAAGATTCCCATGCATCTCAAAGAGACAAAGGATTTACAGTGTCAAGTTCTCCAGAGGAAGTGATGGAAGAAAAGTGAGGAGGATAGTTCCCTTTCCTTTTTGACACAGTAGTTTATGATTTGTATTTACCTCACAAATATGAACTAAAGTCCTTTTCTCTCCCCCTTTTGTTTCCAGGCTCCACTTAACACTCCCGTAACAGAAGATAGATTTGGAATTTTGACAGAGAAATATAGAATTCCTGTGCCAGTTCTCCCAGGTGAGGAATGATAAATACTCGTAGACTTACAGAATTCCACAGCTGGAAGGAGCTACATTTCATCGGGTGGAATCCCTTCCTTTTACAGATGAGAAAACTAAGGCCCAGAGACTCGAAAGACTTAACCAAAATTTCACAGCTAGCTTGTGGGGAAGAAAGCAGGCCTAGAGCGCAGTGCTTTTGCCTTCCAGTCTAGAAGAATTGCGATAGTCTTGTAAGGCAGCCAGGAATTTTTAATTTAGTCTGTAATGTCATTTTCAATGTAATAATTTGAACTTTAGACCAGAATTGTTAGAAAATAAATTGAAAGTATGGCCATAAGATGATGTGTGTGTATTTACGTAGAAATTAGACATTGATTAGAATTTCTAAATTAAGTATTTCTGTTTTTGAGATGTTTTACCCATAAAAAGTCAGACTTCTAAGCCAAGCATGTATCTGTATGTAGGTCTCCCAATGAACAATCATGGCAATTACATTGTGCGCCTGGGACATCTGGTGAGCTGGATGGGAGAGCAGGCGGAAGCCCTGGGCGTGGAAGTGTACCCCGGCTACGCGGCTGCAGAGGTTTGTGCAGCCTTGTTCTTAGTGCTTATAGGACGCGGTCTCTGTTTCTTCTGAAAAGCAACCAAGATGGGTACAGAGGTAAATAGTTGTATACTTTCAAAAAGCCATAGGATTTTAGAATTGCAAGATCAGAAGAAATCTTAGCAAGATCTCACCCAAAGAGTACTTGAAGTCTTTGTCACCACATCATGTGACTGTCCAGCTTAGGACTGAACACCTTCAAAGATGAAAAAATATCTCCGATGTTTGGTTTGTTGGTGATACTCTCTTCCTTAAGTTGAGGAGACGTTTCTTTACTGTTTTATACTGTGTGGAACAAATCTGTGCCCTCCTCCAGGGAGAACTCTCCAGTTATAACTATGCCCTGCTCTCCTTCCCCACCTTTGCAGGGGGTTTTTCTCTTCCCAGTTAAATAGTCTCCATTCTTACAGCCACCATGTTACATGTTTTGAGTCCTTCAGTATTCTCCTTGCCCTCCTCTGACCGCATTCCCTTTTTATTCCCTTTCTAAGTGGCACCCAGAATGTCTGCACTACTTCAAGCCTGCTGTACAGCAGGGCCATTACCCGCTTCATTCTGGAAACTGTTCTTCCAGTAATTTCCTCAAAATAACTCTTTTGGCGGCCACATCGGACTGTAGCTTCTCACTGAATACTGTTGGGGAAATTATTAAAAATAAAATATCCTGCCAGCCCAGAAAAATCACCTCTACATATTATAAACAAGAATGAAACAGTTTTTTTCTTGCCAAGACTGCAGTGCAGCTACAGGCCATCTGCTAGGGAGGTCGCCGAAACAGAAAGAAATCTCACCCTTTTACAGAGTCAGGCAGATACAGTCCATTACATGCACGTTAATCATCTCTATCCAAAGGACAAATAAAGCGTCCTGTATCTTTGTGACAAGCGGGAAGTGACAACGCGGAGGCCAGCACGGAGCCCAGACTCTTCCCCCAGAGAGAGGGAGACCGGCCGCCATCCTCCTCCATGGTCACATCTCAGATGTGTCCCCGAGTACCCAAGAAACACATTGCTAAGATACAGACCTGGCAGGAGTCTTACTTAGCTTTTAACATGACTCCCGTATATCTAAGAGAGCCAGAGAAAGGGTTTACAGTTAAGTTTTCTAAAGGAAATGCTAAAAAAAATCTGGATGGGAGAGGGAGTTCTCTTGTTTTTGGCACAAGCGAAAATTGAAAAACTTTGTTTTTACCTTTACAGTATATAAACCAAATAAAACACATGGTCCGTGCATTACACTTGCCACTACTGATTTCTGGTTTCCCAGTTCATGCACATGCATTTGGTTTTGCATTTCTCCCAATTAAACTATGTTCGACAGGAATCAAAGTCACAAGTAGGTGTTTTGTAGCATCCATGATTTTCACTTTTTGAGTGTATCTGCACACGTGCCCGCTCGCGTGCGCTCTCTCCCCTCCGTGTCTCTCTCTGTCTCTCTCTGGTCCCCTGCAGCTCTCCTCTCCTCCCCAGGTTTTGTACACCGAGGCCATCTTCGGGTCCAGGCCGTAGCCACATACTACGGTGGATTTGTTTTCCAGGTGTCACATCCATTGCTGCTGGTTCTTGTTTCGCCTTTCCTCTCCTGTGCTTTCTGCTGTGAGGTTCTAGTGTACAGTTTGTTCTTTCCTTTCCAAAGAGCATTTTCCTCCGGAGGAAACAGAAACCAAATAAGAGAGAGAATTGTTATTTCTCATCTTCAGAATCATACCTTTGACCAGTTTTCCCTCTTCTTTGTGGTCCAGAAATAAACTTTAATCACCCTTGGGCTGCCTTCAGCCCCTCTCTGTTTTGTCTTGTTGTTTGGTCTTTTGGTTTTGGGGTCTGGGCTCACTGGGGACAGAGGCTTTCCCGACACTGTCCTCAGCCGCCCACCTGACGGTCCAGCCTGTCACGGGCGCTGACCCCAAGTTCTGTGCACATGCCTTTGACCCCTGAACTCGGCAGAGGGCTTCCCGCTGCAGCTTCCCGGCTCCTTCGCTGTCCTCTGGCAACTCCCCCTGTTCTTCCTCACCAGGTCAGGGCATTTCCTTCATTTCCAGCTGTTTGAGCTGTGTCCTGTTCTGTCTAGAAGGGAGTCGCTTAGAAGCATATCGCCCTTTTTGCCGGAACATTCTTAAGTCTTTGTCTCTATAACCTTGAGAACAGCTCACCTTCTAAAAATCGAAGGCTGTTTATTGTTTCTTTGCAAGCAGTTGTGAATCCCTAGGTGATAACCAAACGTGTTTTCATTCTAGGTCCTTTTTCATGAAGACGGTAGCGTGAAAGGAATTGCCACCAATGACGTAGGGATACAGAAGGATGGTGCGCCCAAGGTATGCACGTGAACAGTTCTGCGCTTTGCAAACTGGCAGTGAAAGAGAAAGAATCAGCTCACAACGCAATAATTTAGTCTTGCTACAAACTGCACATTAATGAAGTGCATGTGAGAACATTAGCTACTAATGTAGAATTTTTCTCATTGTTAAAAAATAGAGAAACATCTTTGAACTAACCATAATTTAGGCAAGTAGATATAACATGTTTAACAATAATTTTCTTAAAAGAAAAAACATGACATACAAATATCAAACAAACATGGGTCAGAGATTTTATTTCACTCATTAATTAATGAGGGAATCAGTAAGATGTTACAACCAGTTCAAGGAGAATCAAACACCATGCACACGTGGGTCAGCGGCTGGGCCACCTCCACAGTTTCCACTTCTGTGAACAAGAGTCATTTGCATTATTTCTGTCAGTAATGCTGATGGAGTCTTTGACAGGATTTTGACATCTTTTGGTAAATGCAAAACTGATTGCCTTCATCTCTTCCCAAATAGGCTTGGATGGCCTTCTGGTTTTCACAGCTTGTATTTTTGCATTTGTAAAAGAAGAGCTCCTAAGACATGGATCTCACACTCTGCAAGATTCCTTGGAAAGGACAAGGAAAAAAAATACCTTGCTTTCCTATGATAACAAGAACAAAACACAAATTAACATCTTGATAAATGAACTTGCCTATTCATGTTTATTTGTTGATTGTCTTAATTTCTCAACTAGATTAGAACCTCCATGAAGGTAGAGAACATGGAAGGTTACTCCAGGGCTAGCATAGTGCCAGGCAGTGGCAGGGCCTCAGTAGAGATTTGTTAACTCCTAGTTAGTCCTCTCTGCCATTCTAGAACAGAGCTGGGCATCTAGTCTAAGTCTCCTCCAGCAGATCGTCCTGCTTTTCACTCCTTCCTGTGTAGAGATTAGCAGGTGCCAAAGCTCTCGAGTCTTACCTGCGTCGGCGTTCTCCTAGTGGCTTGGCTGGCTGCGCCAGAGTCACATGAGGCCTTGGGGCTCAGCCTGCCCTGTGGCGGGGCCCAAGAAGCTGTCTTGTAACAAAGCCCCGGGGGTTCTGATGCATAGCCACGTTTGCAACACCTGTTATCTCATCCTGCTTCTCACAGCGTGACATGTGCCCTCAGCACACAAAGCCACACTCTGATAGCAGGAGTTTGCAACAAAGTAAGAGTTTATTGCAAGGCGCCCAGCAAGGGGCTGTGAGACAAGCCTCTCAGATCCATCCACCGCAGCCTGGTCTTTGGGTTCGGGGTGTTTTAAAGCAGAAGAATACCGAAGCTGCGAAGAACCGTCGTCTCGTGACATTCCTTACTCTGTTTCGGGGGTCAGGGTGTCTCTGTCTGACGACGCTCTGGCGGGTGGTCCACGCCTCGGGGGTCTGTGGGCTCATCTTGCCCTGGAGAAACAGCCTGAGCGTGTGCGTTAGTGACGAGATCTAGTACGGTGAGCGTGTTATCAGTGACAGCCGTCGTAGTCATCGGACTCCAGTTGACTGGTGGTGAGTGAGCACAGGGTGAGGTCAGAGGGCACAGAAAGGGAGCAGAGTTCCGGGTGGAGAGGATCATGAACTCAGTAAGGGAGCTCGGGCTTAAGGGAACTCAGGGATGATGCAAGAATACTGTCTTTCCTATATTACCTGTGTTATGGCTATTCTTTTCTGTATTATGATCATTTGATTATAAATTGCATTTTATTCTTTAAAAATGTCCATATTTAATATTAAACAACATTGAAGCACGCAAATTCTACAATTCTGATAGTTCTTTTTGTGTGTGTATTGTCAGGATATTTGTTCAAATGTATATTTTTGTGTCTTGTGCTTTGTAGTTGTAAAAACATTCATATTGTATTTATATAGCTATAAAAGCATAGAAGAGTATAGTGGAGTCTCAGTAATTTGAGTCTGTAAATTTCTTTCTCTTTTTTTTAAAATTTATTTATTTATTTTTGGTTGTGTTGGGCCTTTGTTGCTGCACGTGGGCTTTCTCTACTAGCGGTGAGCGGGGGCTACTCTTCGTTGTGGTGCACGGGCTTCTCATCGCAGTGGCTTCTCTTGTTGTGGAGCACGGCTCTAGGCGCACGGGTTTCAGTAGTTGTGGTACGTGGGCTCAGTAGTTGTGGCTCGCGGGCTCTAGAGCACAGGCTCAGTAGTTGTGACGCACTGGCTTAGTTGCTCCGCGGCATGTGGGATCTTCCTGGACCAGGGCTGGAACCCGTGTCCCCTGCATTGGCAGGCGGATTCTTAGCCACTGCGCCGCCAGGGAAGCCCGTGCAAGTTTATTTTCATACGGCCGGTGGGGTGAGGAGAAGCGGGGATGGATTCTGTGTGCTCCGCCAGTCGGCTCCGTTGATCCCGGCATGGTTCTGCTTCCTCCTGCTCTTGCACTGAAGCATTGTCGTCGCTCACAGACACCTCCGCCTGGTGGTACCCGGTTCCCTGTCCTCTCACTTGGCGCCTGGTGCGCAGTGCTGGCACAGCTGAATAACTTCTTCCTTCCTGAAACGCTGTCTGGACCTGGCTTTCACACCGCCTTATGCCGGTCCCCAGTGTTTCATGGCCCTCCTGCCGCCTTCGCTTGCGCTTCCTCTGCTCCCCGTCCTCTGAGAGCCCGGTGACAGGGCGGGGACATGCCTCCCCTGAGTCCCAGAGCGCTGTGTCCTGCTCCTCACTCAGTAGCTCTGATCGTAGGTCTGATAGGCACCTGGCGGTCAGAATTCTGATGTGGGCGTTTGCATGTTTCCGAGGTTGAGTAACTTGCCCAGGGTCAGGCCGCTGTTAGGTACTGGAGCTGGGCTTGGAATAGAGGCTCCAGAGCTGCCCCCAAACACTAAGGGGCGTATTGCCTCTAAGAGGAATGTTTTAGTTCATTAAGATCGAGTCGTTTTATACGTGGTGCTGAGTAAACTGCATGTCCATCTGGAAGCAAATAGAGTTAGACCTTCATTTTTTAAAAATTCTGATGATTTCTTAAAACGATAAAAAAAAATTAGAAATCTAGGTTATAATTACAACCTAGGTGTAGGGTAGATAAACCATCCTATAAAGGCAAGAAATTAAAAACCTTTAAGAGGCAGGCCTTTTTTAACTATTTAAAAATTAAACACTTCTGTATACCAAAAATACTAGTGAGTCTGCAGATAAGCAGGAGATCGGGGGAAAATTTTTGACGACCCGTGATGTCAAAGAGCACTTCTACATTGACAAGAAAAAAGAGAACACAGTAGAAAAACGGGCAGAATCTTACAAAATGAAGAGCGGATCCCGGCGAGCAGTAACCACTAGCCAGGAGGCAGGTCCTCTGATGTCTCTCATCTGGGCCCCAGGCACCCGGGCCGGCTCGCCAGCCCTCCGCCAGCACCCGTGCCCTCCTCACGGCACACAGTCACACTTACTCCTTGCACGCCCACGTAGTTATTTATGTTTAGCTCTGCCTCTGTGCCTCGCCCCAGGGAAAGGGGCAGTGTTTTTCTATCATCTCTGTCCCAGTGCCTAGCATACAACCTGGCACACCAGAGGTGCTCCGTTAATATTTCTTGAGTCAAAAAGAAAAAGTTGCTGAAAAGAGTAATCCGGAAAATGCAAATTAAAATAGCAGTAAGTTAGCCAGCTCTACACTTAGCAAAACCGTGAAAGGAACAGTTATACTGTCACTAACTAGAGATAGGAAAAGGGTCTTCTTATACGCTGTGGGTGGAAATGTGAATTGTTCGGGCTTTGGGGAAAGCAGTCTGGGAACATCTCGTAAAATAAAAGTAGGTGTGCCCTGTGATTGTACAGTGCCACTCCTGGGAACCTAGCTCACATGAATGAAAGCACCAGTGTTGTAAGGATACATATACAGGGCGTATGTTTTATGACACTGTTTATCATCGCAAATAAGCTGGAAACAGTGAATGGCTATTACCCATTAGCAGAATGGCCGGATAACCTATGGTGTTCCCGCACGGACTACTGCCCGCCATTAAAAAGAAAGATTTGAGCCACATAGTGACTTGGAAAGGTTTCCATGAAGTATTATTGTGAGAAAAGTAAGATACAGAAAAGTCTGTATTATATGATGCTACCACTGTGAAATAAATCCGGAACCAAAAAAGTTGAGGTGTCTATGTAAATACCTCAGTCCACAGGTGCGTATGTATATATACTTGGGTAAAACTTGGCATGCTAGGCTGTTAACAGGGTTTCTGGACGAGTGAAGTATAGTAAGAGGAAGGAGATGGGAACAAATCCAAACGTACTGAGCACAGTCACTTATAGGACGTGTGTGCACGTGTGTGACGTTGGTGAGCTCTGCACAAGAGAAACAGTTACCAACAAACGTGAAAGATGTTCAGACTCTCTAGTGACTGAATGTATGAAATCAGTAGTGAAATAGTTCTTACCACTTAGACCGAAAATATTTCGCATCAAGGATATCAATCTGAGCCATGCTTACAATAGTGAAACGGGGGCTTCCCTGGTGGCACAGTGGTTGAGAATCTGCCTGCCAATGCAGGGGACACGGGTTCGAGCCCTGGTCTGGGAAGATCCCACATGCCGCGGAGCAACTGGGCCCATGAGCCACAATTACTGAGCCTGCGCGTCTGGAGCCTGTGCTCTGCAACAAGACAGGCCGCGATACTGAGAGGCCTGTGCACCGCAATGAAGAGTGGCCCCCGCTTGCCACAACTAGAGAAAGCCCTCGCACAGAAACGAAGACCCAACACAGCCATAAATAAATAAACAAATAAATTTTTTAAAAAAATTGTGAAACAGCTTGGAATAACCTAAACGTCCAGTTATTGAGAGCTGATTGAGAAGGTAGGAATCTATTCAAGCATTAAAAATGAATGCTTAGGACTTCCCTGATGGTGCAGTGGTTAAGAATCCGCCTGCCAGTGCAGGGGACACGGGTTCGAGCCCTGGTCCGGGAGGATCCCACATGCCGTGGAGCAACTAAGCCCGTGCGCCACAACTACTGAGCCTGCACTCCAGAGCCTGTGAGCCACAACTACTGAGCCCACGGGCCACAGCTACTGAGCCTGCATGCCTAGAGCCCGTGCTCCGCAACGAGAAGCCACCGCAGTGAGAAGCCTGTGCACCGCAATGAAGAGCAGCCCCTGCTCTCTGCAACTAGAGAAAGCCCGCACACAGCAATGAAGACCCAACGCAGCCAAAAATTAATTAATTAATTAATTAAATGAATGTTTAATTTCGTGTATATTGCCTTAGGCAAATCACTTTATATTGTATAATGTGAAAACAGTTATAAAATGCTTTGTCCGTGTAAAGCATTTTTTTGTATGAATGTGTCTGTGTACACACAATACCTGTAAACATATGAATGGAGAAATATCAGGAAATATATATTTCATAAGAGACTTTCCTTATTATTCTGCATTCCTTTATTCAGGAGCTTTACTGAGTACCTACCATGTGCCAGATATAAGTGCAAAATACAGAGAGCAAAAGAGAGAAAGACTTTGTAATTGTAGCTTATTTTTTTCCCCTTGGAAAAAACAAATTTCAGTTTTACAGTATATATCCAGCAATAGAGAACAAGTAAAATTAAAGTGAAAAAAGCAGGTAGCTGAAGAGTATGTTTAGGATGATCCTGTTTGTGTTAGAAGGATATAAATAGACTCGTAGTTTTTTTATTCATGGAAATTTTCTGCCATGATTCACAAGAAATCTATTAATAGTGCTTTTTGCTTCAAATCGTGGGACTGGAAAATCAGGAACAATGGGGAAATGGCCTTGCACTTAAAAAACATTTTTTTTTTAGTTATATAAGTTTCAGGTGTCTAGCATTATAATTCGATATCTGTATACACTCGACAGTGGTGAGCACCCCAAGCCTGGTTACCACCTGTCACCACACACTTGACCCCCTTCACTCATTTCAGCTGCCCCCCTTCACTTCTCACTGTACATTCATTTGTAGATAATTTTTCTTGGGGGGAGGAGCATGCTTGGTGTTTTTAATTCATACAAACTTAACCATTCGATCAATATGACAAAGACACAGGATACATTATAAAATTTAAATTAGATTCCACTTACAACAGTACTTAGTTCTGTTACTAAAATTATATATCTGCACCTTCTATACCTGAATCATAGATCAATTCAAAACGGACCAGAATGTGAATATTTTTAAAATTGTCAAACATTGCAATTTAACGTGTTCCTGTTTCTTAGACAACTTTTGAGCGGGGACTGGAACTACATGCCCAAGTCACAGTGTTTGCAGAGGGCTGCCACGGGCACCTGGCCAAGCAGCTGTACAGGAAGTTCGACTTGAGAGCCAACTGCGAGCCCCAGACGTACGGGATCGGGCTCAAGGAGGTACTCGAGTTTGCTGGTGTGACTTTCATGTGGAAAGATGAAGCTTACCTTCATTTGTATTGTCGTGTGGTTTATAATATTGATTTAACTTTATAGTTACATTTTTCATTAACCTGAAATGTTCATAATGATTGAAAATATTAGGGATATTTTTCAAGGGGCTGGAGAATATTACTAATCAAATTACACTATTACCTAAATTGTGTCTGCACGTTCTAGTTGTTTTATCAAATGTTGATTGAAGTCTTGAATTTGAAAATATTTGTGATATTGATTTTTTTCATGGTAATGCCATCTGCCCTAATAGGATTTGACCTGTTATCCAATGCTCTTTGTAAAATGACCACATCCTACAAGAATTGTTTATTCAAAATTATAACGTAAAGATAATTTAGTTTATGAAATATACACTCAGCCATAGTATATTGACCTGCAGCCTAAAATTTAATTAGGCTGAGTGTTGTATATTTTCTCAGTTTATCCAAACCTTAGGTCTATTAGCGTAAAAGTTTCATCATAACTCATGTTAAAAATCTTTTTAGGGTAAAGCTCAGGAAGTTTCAAATTCTATATATAACTAGATTCATTATATTGTGAATAAGGGCTTAATTGTTTTGGTAGACTGTACAAATTCTATGTGATGGCACATAATATCTGATTTTTAGATAATATTTCCTGTGGAAATTGTTGTTTGCAACTTAAAACTTCACCATTCTGAGAACAGGATGATCAGTTAGCTTCAGTCGGGGAGAGGGTGTTGCAGGAGGGAGCACACTTTTTTTCCACTGAAGAATAACATCCGTCCTGTAAAGTAACAGATCCGAAGTGCAGGGCGCAGCTCACGTTCATGAGGCGAACACGCCCGTGTGGCCGTCCCCCGGGTCAAGGGGTAGGTGGTTCCCAGCACCCCACCTCTTCAGCGGCGTTCCCCACAATCGCATGATGGCCTTACCCGGCTGAGAACTTAATGAATGTCTTACAGAGTTCCCGACCTGTTTCTTTCCTCCGATCAGCCTGCTGCAGTTTGATGTCATTTTCTGGGTTATTTGAAGTACTTTTTTGTGTGTTTCTCTTATTTCTGCTTTTCAGTTGTAACTTTCATAAATAAGACATAAAACTTAGCAAGTTTTATACATGTGGTGACATAAAACATCTAAATAATACTCTAGGACTTTTTTTTAAAGTTATGGATTATCGATGAGAAGAAGTGGAAACCCGGGAGAGTCGATCACACTGTCGGCTGGCCCCTGGACAGACACACGTATGGGGGCTCTTTCCTCTATCACCTGAATGAAGGGGAGCCCCTCGTAGCGCTCGGCTTCGTGGTAAGTTACACTCCGTGATGGGAAGTTCCACTCTGAGAGCCACTGGGTCTTCGGTGTCACAAAACCAGGGCTTTGCATCGGGAGAATGTAAAAGGCTTCTCATTTAAAGCTTCCTCTCTGCTTTTATCCACATCTGAAGTGCTTATGGCCACTGTAGACAGTGGTGTGCTTCAGCTCACGTAGCTGTAGTACAGTAGCCGCTACACGCCAGGCTCTGTGCTGGATGCTTCCCGGGGAATCCCGGTCCATAAAAATCCTGTGAAGTTGGTCTAGCGTTATTTTACTGGTGGGAAAACTGAAGTCCAGACAAGCTAAACAGCCTTGCCAGACACACGCATTAAGTGACCCGCAGGATTCATGCCCGAACCTGTCTGACCCGAAGCCCGTGTCCACTGTGGCACGCCACTGCAGGAAGTGCAGTCCGCGCTGGGTTTGAACCTCTAACTAAAACAGGACCATTTCCTCCCTTTTGGTCGCTTAAACATCCTTACAGTAAATTATGTCTTGAACATTCCAAGGAATGGAAAAGCGATATGAGTTACTGCACCTTGCAGTTGCAGCTTTATAGTTGAATGTCATGATTAGACTTGTATATGACACATTGTTAAATTTATGCATTATTGTTGTGTTCGGTGCATCACTTCGATTTAGTTTTTATAGTGACTTAGTCTTTTCAAAGCAAAAAAGGTTTGGTTATTAATTTCAGCATTTTGGTAAAAATGTAATCTCTAATGATTTTCACCTTCTTTTTTTGTAAGCGCGATTACATTCTTTTTCTTCACTTTTGCCTCGGTAGTACTGCATCGAGCTTTTTAGTTTATTTCTGGAGTTGGTATTGAGAAATGGATGATAAATTATTACAACTCCTTTTGTAGAAGCATAATGTACAACACTTACCTACAAATATTTTTCTAATTTGGACTTTGATTTACAAAGCACAGTGATTTATTAATACGTTCTAAATGTTTTCAAGTTCTGCCAGTTATAAACACATGGCATCCTTTTGTTTACCCTTTCTTTTCCAAACAGATTTTATTGGGTTATTTATTTAAATTTGGGTCATTGCATACCTTTCTCCAAGTACTTTGAGTCAAGCAGTTTAATGTACATGTTCTCTGGTAAATATTGCTCACATTTCAGCCTGATATAATTTGAAATAACGATGTCTAATTTAAATATAAACATTTTAAGGTTGGTCTAGACTATCAAAATCCATACCTAAGTCCATTTAGAGAGTTCCAGAGGTGGAAACACCACCCCAGCATCCAGCCGACGTTGGAAGGCGGGAAAAGGATTGCATATGGAGCCAGAGCCCTCAACGAAGGCGGCTTTCAGGTAACACGTCCGCATTTTTAATCCTTATTTCTGTATTATAAATTCAATGTTGAAACATAAGGTAACAACTTTAGATAAAGGATAGAAGATTATCTCAGGAAGAAAATTTAAGTAACTAAGCAAAGCACCCTAGTATTTATAAAACTGTACCACACCAGAGTTAAATGACATCATGAATTTAGTTTTAAGGATAGATTGATTTCTACAGAAAAATTCATGGGCTTTTTTGTTTATTGGTTTGTCTTTAACCAGAGAATTTAAACTATGTGATCCAAGATCTTTTCCTTTATTCCTTTGCTGCCAGGAAACCCAAGGACATGTAGTTTTCAGCAAAGGTAATTAATTAATCTCAACTACCTAGTGTCATCCATGCCCTTTAGGTGGCCTCTGTTAAGTTTTTACCCTTAATTGTCCTATTTTAGTATATGTTCAAAATAAATACTATCAAATGCAGTTAATTCATTAAGTATTTAGTTATTAAACAGTGAAATAAGAGCTAGATGGCTAACTATGATAAAAGCTATTAGAACTGTTTTGGAAATAGTATTAGACAGGTAAGGTGATCTAAAAGTCAGCTCTAAAACTTATACCAAACGGTTTGGTCAAGTTATTTAACTCCTCGGGCATTAAGGGATCATCTGTAAATTAAAGATGATCGCTTCTGTCTCTAATATTCTAGGAATCTAGAACTATCGATATTTTAGAAATCTGATATCTTTTTGTTTTTAATCTGTTGTAAAAGTAACAAATAGATCATAGAAAATTGGGGAGAAAAGTTGACTTAACCTTTAAAGTGAAGTTCTAAATACATTCATAAAGTCAAGTAAAATCACAGCTAAATTATGAATGTCATCACTAGAACCCTAAAATAACACTGTCCCTAAGTTCCGTTGCTGCGGGGTTACATACCTCTCATGAGGTTTTTATTTCTGGAGCAGTTATTCGTTTGCAATAATATTTGCTAAATTTCCTATGTTCAAGCCCATTAAACTTCTTTGAATAATGTGCATAATACCTATTCCCAGGCGAATTCTGCTCTGTAATTGACCGTGTAAAGGCTTCTGTGTGGTCAGCAGTACCTACAGGCTCGTGTTTATGACACCTGCCTCGTGTGCTTCAGCATCTCAGAAGATCTTTAGATGAGCAGGAAGAGATGACCCCACACACACAATACACTTTTTACCTAAGTTTTCTGATTTAATTAGTCAAAGATTCAGAAACTTACTTCCATTAAGTTTTTGAAGACCCCTCAGAGACAAAAATTTGGAACATCCAATTTTATTTTGCGCTAACAAGTATTACATGACTTTATTTCTCTTTCTTCAGTCTGTACCAAAGCTCCCCTTTCCTGGTGGGTTTCTAGTATTTAATCCCTGTGGGGTTTTTTTGGGGGGGGTTCTTTTTTTTTCTTTTAGTGCAGGGAAGTGTAATTTTATTTTGGTGCAGAAATATATTAGGTTACAGAAAAGTCCTAGGAAAAGGAAGTTATGAGACTGATTTTACCAGTCGTCAGGTGGAAGGGTAAAATCTGTTACCGTAGAACTACTCCAGGCCATACCCATCTTCTTCAGTGATAAGGCCTGGTTCCTCATTTTAACCCCCGCTTTTTGGTTTGTTTTTTTAATTTATTTTATTTACTTTTGGCTGCCTTGGTTCTCCGTTGCTGCGCGCGGGCTTGCTCTAGCTGCGGCGAGCGGGGGCCACTCCACACTGCGGTGCGCGGGCCTCTCACTATCGCGGCCTCTCTTGTCGCGGAGCACAGGCTCCAGACGCGCAGGCTCAGTAGTTGTGGCGCACAGGCTTAGTTGCTCCGCGGCATGTGGGATCTTCCCGGAACAGAGCTCGAACCCGTGTCCCCTGCATTGGCAGGCAGATTCTTAACCACTGCGCCACCAGGGAAGCCCTAACCCCCGTTGAATGGATGTCCCAGAATACATCTCTCTGAACGACTTTTCCTGGGTCCCTCAGGTCCTTAACAATATGTCCAGCTGCCCACACAGGGTAGGATCCTCCCAGAGCTGAAAAACACATATTTCCCTTGGGCCATAACATTTTTTATTCTTAGGACTTAAGCGCCCATTTGGAAGAATTTGCACTAGCAATCTGTGTCCTTTTCTTAAACTCAGTCTTCTGGCTCTTGAATCAGACTTAGGATTAGCAGGGCCACAGCCCGATTCGAGAGGAGCACTGTTATGATCCAGGTTCCTGACCATTATCTCTGTTTGCAGCTCCTGGCATTCCAGAAAGCCCTCCCCCTTGTTGTCTGCTCCGCGCCCCGATTTCACGCTCTCTTATCTGCGTGGTTCTGATGCTGAGTTTGGTTGGAGAGCAGCAGTCACACCTAGGCCCGAGGCTTCTCGTGCCAGCGTTGCTTTTGCTTCTCACCGCCCCTCCCTCGCAGTTAGAACTCTGTAACCACGGGAGCGCGGCCACAGCCCCTCGGCGTGGCAGCTGATGGTGGCGGGCTCCCTGTTGGCCTCCTCTCCTCGGGGTCCCTCTCAGCTCACCGGCCACACTGTCAACCACCCACCACTTTCTCAACAAAGACCCGTGGCGTTCTGTAGGAAGCCTCCAGGGAGGGAAGCCTCCCAGGAGGAAAGAGCAACTCCAGGGCTCTCTTTTCTTCCTTTCCACACTGTAGGTTACAGTACAGTCTCCTGAGGGAGGCGGTCTGTAACTTAGCTGCTACATCGTGGGGCTCAACCAAAACCCTCACCCACCCTTCAGTATGTTGTTTTCCGTCAGAAGTGTATACTGAGGCCCACACAACCATCTTAAAGTTTATTTTGGAAATTCAGTTTATTCTTCGGTTAATTAAAATATATTATTTAAGGTAGTGGCTAATTGTGGTGATGCCATGATTAGAACCTAGGTTTCCCTCCCTGGACATCGAGGTAAAACAAGGAGGTATGAAGAGTTAAGATAACATCCTTTGTAAATCATGTGTTACCCACGATGCGTGTAAAAGCAGATCACAATTTAGATAATAGACATTCAGGTTTGGAGAATATTTTTAATTATGACATAGATATGTATAAATAAAAACATTTTATTTAAATGTTAATGCTCTGGTCTTGACATCTGTCCCATGTAGGTAAGTCATGGGGAGGGAGATGGAAAAAGTCCTAATAGAGAAGGAGTAATCGTTCTGACCCTCGTTTTTAGAGGAGGAGGAAACTGCCCTTGCCCTGAATTTTTCTCTTCACTCGGATTCATTTTCATGTAATTTTTTTTTTTTTTTTTTTGGTTTTTCCCTACAGCTTTCAAAGAGGCTATAATTTGGAGTATTCGGTTCTGTTTGTTTAACTTGAACTAACAGATGCACTTTGACTTTCTTTCCTCAGTCTATACCAAAACTCACCTTTCCTGGGGGCTTACTAATTGGTTGTAGCCCTGGTTTCATGAATGTTCCCAAGATCAAAGGGACCCACACAGCAATGAAAAGTGGGATTTTGGCAGCAGAATCTATTTTTAATCAACTAACTAGTGAGAATCTCCAATCAAAGACGATAGGTAAGAACTTCCATTTATTCTCAGGTTCTTCACGGGGATGTTTAAAAAGAAGCTATTTAAACATACACTCAGCGTACAGATAGAGGATGACAGTAGATACAGTTAGAAATCTTGGCGGTCTTGTGTGTTTATTTCATTGGGCATTGAAAGATGCATGGTGTGACTGTCCCTCTACACAAAGCGTCGAGATGCCCGCTGGGCAAAGCAGACTGCAGCCTGCCCGCCGTGAGGGAGGTATTTACCGCCATGTGCCATTTCATGAATGGAAAGTAGAGCGGCCCGAGGTGCCCCGCCCCCTGGAAACAAGTTCAACGTGAGGGTCCCGCCTCACATCGCACAGGCCCAGGTGGACCCTCGTGGGCGCCCCCCGACCTTCACTCCGGGGCAGGCAGCGGACCCGCCTCCGCCTTCGCCTCCTGTCAGCGTCCATCCCGGACACGCTTCCTGGGTCCCGGGGGCACCCAGCTGACGGCCAGCCCCCGAGCTCCCCGCACCTCGGCTCGGATCTCTCGCCGGGGGCCTCGCGTGGACCTCACCAGTGACTGCACCACGCACACAGGCACGCAGCACTGCCGGCCCCTCTCCCGCGCTGCCCCCCCTCCGGTGTGTTCCACCTTTCAGCTCGGCTCACTGGTTAACGTACCTATTGCTCAACCTCGTCTCCTTGGACGGACACTCCTCCCAGAGCAGGGGCTTCGCTCCCTGCGGACACACACACCAGGAGCGAGTCCGTAGATGCCCGAGAGATACGCCGTGTTCCTTAGAGTCAGGTGACACGCTCCTCCAAGTAGACCGTACCTTCAGGTGTGCTCGGAGACGGGGGGCCTGCGGGGGAGCAGGAGAGACCTCAGGGCACAGAAGAGGCAGGGCCGGTGCCTCAGACCTCACCAAGCCCGCGTCCCGGCCAGGCGCTGGCACCGCGCACGTGCACGCGGCCGCGCAGGTCGGGCCGGAGCAGGCAGGTCACTGGCACCGGGAGGAGGGAGGTCACGAGAACCAAGACGTCCTGTTGGAGATGAAGTGCAGGCCCGCAAGCTTTAGGGGCTGCCACCTCCTAGGGCCGCCACAGCCGAGCGCCACGAACTGGGCAGCTTTAACCAGGGAGGTGTTCAGAGTTCCGCAGGCGAGCACTTCGCAGCAGTGTCCAAGTCTCCAGCTTCCAGGGGCCCCGAGCTCCTGGCAGAACACCGCCAGCCCCTGCCTTGTCTTCCTCTGGCTGTCTTCTGTGTCCGTGTGGCCGCCTTACGGGACGCCAGTCATTGGACCAAGGGGCCAGGCCACTCCAGCATGCCCGCATCTTAACTCGGTATACCGGCAGCGACCCTCTTCTGACCGATTCTGAGACAGCTAGGGGTCAGGACTTCAAAATACCTTTCTGGGCTGTCACGGTTCAGCCCGTAACAGGTAGAAGTGTTTCAGTGATCAGCTCCATAGGTAGCATAAGCTCTCTTAGCTTCCTTTTCAGGTTCGCTGCATTTTGAAACTAATTTTCCATGCTACCAGTATGGCCTTACTGCCTGTTAACAACCTATCAAATGGGTATCTTTTGGGAAGACGTCAGCATTTATACATGAAACGTTCTTCAAGTGTGGTCTCACATGACCACCTGCTTTTTATAACTGTAAAAGCCATGTGTTATTTCGGTAGCAAAGTACCTTGACGATAAAGTGTTTTATACTCCTTGAGGCAATTTCACTTAACATTTCATGTTTTTCGTAAAAAGGACCTGATGTAACCGAGTATGAGGACAATTTGAAGAAATCGTGGGTGTGGAAAGAGCTATACGCCGTCAGGAACGTCAGGCCATCGTGCCATGGCGTCCTGGGCGTGTACGGAGGGATGCTTTACACTGGGATCTTCTACTGGATATTCAGGGGGATGGAGCCCTGGACCCTAAGACACAAAGGTAATTCCGGCCCGGGGATGAACGTCAGTCCTTCACTCAGGAAGCGGGGTCCAGTAAGTAGGAAAACGGGTGACCTTTTACACTTGACTGTTTTAAACTTGCTTTCTTAGAGAAATGATGGATTCAGTATCTTTAGGAGAACAGGGTATCCCTGTTGACAGAGGGCTGAAGTCTTATTTCAGCAGTATAGTATTTACAGGTTTTTATTAAAATGTGTAAGGAAGTACTTTAGAATTAGATACATTTTTACTAAAAACCTTCCTCAAAACTTGGGAAGGTTCTGATTCCGATCAGCTCAAGCCAGCCAAGGACTGCACACCTATTGAGTATCCAAAACCAGATGGGCAGATCAGTTTTGACCTTTTGTCATCCGTGGCTCTGAGTGGCACCAACCACGAACACGACCAGCCGGCACATCTGACCTTGAAAGATGACAGTGTACCTGTAAACAGAAACCTGACCACATACGACGGGCCCGAGCAGCGGTTCTGCCCTGCAGGTCAGTACGCTCATTTCCATCCACTCCTGAAATGTCAGTGGGATTTGCTTGAAACACGTTAGAAATAGGCTTCCGTTTTTTTTAAGAAATTTCTCCTTCTATTGCTTGGAAATTGTAAATGACTCTCATCTCCAGCTTCCTTTTGAAAACTCATTAGGTTTCTACTCTAATGCTAGAGCAGTAGGGATTTCTCGTTAAGCCTAATTCAGATGGCATTTCGCAAAAGCAGCCTTTCTCTGTTCACCCTCAGCACAAGGTTAAGGGTTACGGGAAAAAGCACCGAACACCTCTTTCCGTGTTCACATGACTTACTTAAAAAAAATCATTTCTGTCATGGCTGCTCCTGTCTGTACATATGTATGCTCACGTACACACACACATATACATTATATATGTGTACATAGCCTAAAATACTAGATTTTGGCCACGTGCAGCTCAGGGAAATGGTCCCGGACTTTAAATCCATCATGGATACAGTATCTTCCAGTGCTGAGCTTTCAACTAGAATTATAGTAGGAACTGGGTCTCGAGTGCTGGTAGAACAGCAACCAGGTGTGTGAAAATCAGGACATTCTGGACAGGAACTAGGACATACGCTCTGTGAGGGAGGGACCTTGACTGTCCCTTGACTTTATCTTTTAACCTTTTCTGTCATCTCACTGAGCTGTAAGCTGAGGGTAAGGGCTAACCTAATTTGTGGGTAAGGGCTAACCTAATTTGTCTGTGCAGTCATGGTGCACACGTATACGGGCAGATCTCACTTTATTGCACCTGGCAGATACTGCTCTTCTTACAAATCAAAGGTCCCTGGCAACCCCGTGTTGAAGAAGCCTACTGGCGCCATTTTTCCAACATGTGCTCACTCCACGTGTCACATGCGGTAATTCTTGCAAAATTTCAAACTTTGTCATTATTATATTTGATATCGTGCTCAGTGATCTTTGACGTTAGTACTATGACCCTCGGAAGGCTCAGATAACATCTATTAGCAATCAAGTGTATTTTAAGTAAGGCATGTGCATTGTTTTCTAGACATAATGCTGTTATTGCACGCTTCACAGACTGCAAAGTAGCGTAAATATAACTGTTACATATGCACTGGCAACCAAAAAATTCACATGACTTGCTCTATTGTGATAATTCACTTTATTGCAGCATGTGGGTCTCTGAAGTGTGTCCATATATAACATCACACCCAAAAACTGCTCAACCTCGAGTTCCCTTGTTGGGAACGCCAACTCAGCCACATGCTGCTGTACCTTCTGCTTTTATCACTTTTAATTTATACAACAGCAAATGCACACACCCAGGTCTCTAATATTCTGTGGGTAAACATTCAGTCCACAAACCCTGAGGGTTTCTGTGGCTAATTTCTCCAGGACTTTAGCCTCTGCTTTAAAGGCAGCTACTGCACGGAGTTGCCTGTTTCCTTACAGGAGTTTATGAATTTGTACCTTTGGAACAAGGTGATGGACTTCGGCTACAGATAAATGCTCAGAACTGTGTGCACTGTAAAACATGTGATATTAAGGATCCAAGTCAGAATATTAACTGGGTGGTACCCGAAGGCGGTGGAGGCCCAGCATACAACGGGATGTAACCTGCAGCCGGCTTCACCCGCGCCAGTGTCTCTACAACAGACGGCAAGTTAACTTCAAATGTGTGGAAGTTCACAGGTGTCGAGAAAGCTTAAATATATTTTTGATCAGAATGTTCATAAAATAATTATCAGTGAAATAATTTTATACTATACCTAAAACGGTCCCATAAAAAAATATGAATCTCTCTCTTAAATAAAACTTTGTAAGTGATGTAGCATCTACTTCTCTCTCCAAGTCTTCTGAGATTCGGTTCACTATTGGCGCTACCGGCCTCCAGTGTACACTTGACTCATCAGGCTCAGCACGTCAGTGAAGTGTATCTCCTAGACCAGAGGTCGGCGTCCAGCCCCCCACTCTTCTTACGCAGTTTAACTGGAACACAGCAGTGCCTCCTGGTTTACACACTGTCAACGGGGGCTTCTGAGCTCCAAGTGCAGAACTGAGTAGCTGTGACAGACTGTAATGGCTACCTGACCCTTTAGAGACGTCTGCCAGCCCTGCACACATGTCACAGAGAGATGCATCCAAGAACTGAGAAAAACAACATACATACTTAAGTTTTCATCTGTTTATTCAAACAAGATGTGTCTAGGAGTTTAAAATACACTGGACACCATTATCCTTTGCAATGCAGAGAGCCATTTAAAATGAGTTCAACTTCACCATTTTGTAACACTGGTCTATTAAGACTGAATCCCTACCTGTATTCCTAGACTGCGAACAATGGGAACTGAAGTCTCAGAGGGAGCACGTTAGGGACCATACATTAATAGACAAGACCCTTAAATTGTCTTACTCGCTTTAGACAACCAATGCATACTTAAGCAAAACTGAATTCCTTATTAAGCAAACATTTTTGCATAAGCTGCCTTCTCTTTATCTTTCTGTGCCTTTATCTTTTGCTTGACTTTCAGCAATTCTGCCTGGATAGCTGCAAAATAAATATGTAACATGAGTTATTTCTCAAAACCAAAAAATGAGGCTGACCAGCAAACTGATGCTGTAGTATGATAAAAAATGATATAACTCTTCAAAGAGTAACTAAGCCCTATTAACAGAGTATTTTACTTGGAGAAAGTGACCACACAAACATAAAAACCACAGAGCACAATTTTAGGAGACTGTCCACCGAGAGAACTGAATTACACACAGATGTGCCTTCTCCCTTCCATCAGAGGGGGGACCCCAATGAAGTGCCTCCCCAAAGACCTATTTCCACATCTAGACCTAGAATCACCATTTGTACTTGGTTTATCTGAAAAACAGGCTTATTTTTGTCACAGCTTTCCAAACCTTTCCTAAAACATATTCGGTAGCTAGAATACTTAGGTCATGGCCACGTTCGGCTTAAGAAATGGTCCCAAACACTAAATTCGCCCTAAATACTGTGTCTTCTAATGCTGCTCTTCCATCTAGAATTACAGGACAGCAGAGCAAACAGTCTTCAGACACGTGGAAAGCGGCTGGAGTGTAAGCTGAAGGCAGGGACCCTGACTTGTGCTTTCTGCAGCGTGACTGGAGCCTGGCCTGTAACAGGCGTTCTGCAGTATCTGCTGGACAAATGAACCTCTAAGTGGCAAAGAGTATGCTGGTTCATGAGGATAAATTCTTAAGAGACAAAACGAACTTCCACTACAGAAACTGCCAACTTACCTTTATCCTCTGGTGCTATCTCCTGAGCTTTCTTAAGATCAGCCTTTAATTGGAAAAAAAGAAACATTTAAAGAAATATTAGGTTATGAGTTATGAAAGTCGTTTTTTTTTTAAATTAAAATTTAAAAGAGGAACTTCAAGATGGCCAAAGAGTAAGATGCAGAGATCACCTTCCTCCACACAAATACATCAGAAATACATCTACACGTGGAACTGCTCCTACAGAACACCTACTGAATGCTGGCAGGAGACCTCAGACCTCCCAAAAGGCAAGAAACTCCCCACGTACCTGGGGAGGGCAAAAGAAAAAAGAATAAACAGAGACAAAGAATAGGGACGGGACCTGCACCAGCGGGAGGGAGCCGTGAAGGAGGAAAGGTTTCCACACACTAGGAGCCCCTTCGCGGGCGGAGACTGCGGGTGGCGGAGGGGGTAGCTTCGGAGCCGCGGAGGAGAGCGCAGCCACAGGGGTGCGGAGGGCAAAGCGGAGAGATTCCCGCACAGAGGATCGGTGCCGCCCGGCACTCACCAGCCCGAGAGGCTGGTCTGCTCACCCGCCAGGGCGGGCGGGGCGGGGAGCTGAGGCTCGGGCTTCGGTTGGATCGCAGGGAGAGGACTGAGGGTGGCGGCGTGAACACAGCCTGAAGGGGGCTAGTGCACCACAGCTGACCGGGAGGGAGTCCGGGAAAGAGTCTGGAGCTGCCTAAGAGGCAAGAGACCTTTTCTTGCCTCTTTGTTTCCTGGTGCACGAGGAGAGGGGATTCAGAGCGCCACAGAGAATCGGGGCCGACCTGCACTCACCAGCCCGAGAGGCTTGTCTGCTCACCCGCCGGGGCGGGCGGAGGCTGGGAGCTGAGGCTCAGGCTTCGGCGGTCGGATCACAGTGAGAGGACTGGGGTTGGTGGCGTGAACACAGCCTGAAGGGGCTAGTGCGCCATGGCTAGCCGGGAGGAAGTCCGGGAAAAAGTCTGGAGCTGCCGAAGAGGGAAGAGACTTTTTCTTCCCTCTTCGTTTCCTGGTGCATGAGGGGAGGGGATTCAGAGCGCTGCTTAAAGGAGCTCCAGAGACGGGCGCGAGCCGCGGCGACCAGCGCGGACCCCAGAGACGGGCTTGAGACGCTAAGGCCGCTGCTGCCGCCACCGAGAAGCCTGTGTGCGAGCACGGGTCACTGTCCACACCTCCCCTCCCGGGAGCCTGTGCAGCCCGCCACCGCCAGGGTCCCGTGATCCAGGAACAACTTCCCCGGGAGAACGCGCGGCGCGCCTCGGGCTGATGCAACGTCACGCCGCCTCTGACGCCGCAGGCTCGCCCCGCCCTCATACCCCTCCCTCCCCGCGGCCGGAGTGAGCCAGAGCCCCCGAGTCAGCGGCTCCTTTAACCCTGTCCTGTCTGAGCGAAGAGCAGACGCCCTCCGGCGACCTACACGCAGAGGCGGGACCAAGTCCAAAGCTGAACCCCGGGAGCTGTGTGAACAAAGAAGAGAAAGGAAAATCTCTCCCAGCAGCCTCAGGAGCAGCGGATTAAAGCTCCAAAATCAACTTGATGTACCTGCATCTGTGGAATACCTGAATAGACAGCAAATCATCCCAAGTTGAGGAGACAGATTTTGGGAGCAAGATATATATATTTTTTTCCCTTTTTCTCTTTTTCTTAGTGTGTATGTGTATGCTTCTGCAGGTGATTTTCTCTGTATAGCTTTGCTTTTACCATTTGTCCTAGGGTTCTGTCTGTCTGGTTTTTATTATTATTATTACTTACAAAAATTTTTTTCTTAGTATTTTTTATTTTACTTTATTTTACCTTCTTTCTTTTTTTCTCCCTTTTATCCTGAGCCGTGTGGATGACAGGCTCTTGGTGCTCCAGCAAGGTGTCAGGACTGTGCCTCTGAGGTGGGAGAACCAAGTTCAGGACATTGGTCCACCAGAGACCTCCCAGCTCCACGTAATATCAAACAGCGAAAATCTCCCAGAGATCTCCATCTCAACACCAAGACCCAGCTTCACTCAACGACCAGCAAGCTACAGTGCTGGACACCCTATGCCAAACAACTAGCAAGACAGGAACACAGCCCCATCCATTAGCAGAGAGGCTGCCACAGAGGCCCACATACTAAGGCCACAGACACCCCAAAACACACCACCAGACATGGACCTGCCCACGAGAAAGACAAGATCCAGCCTCATTCACCAGAACACAGGCACCAGTCCCCTCCACCAGGAAGCCTACACAACCCACTAAACCAACCTTAGCCACTGGGGGCAGACACAAAAAAACAATGGGAACTACGAACGTGCAGCCTAGGAGACCCCAAACACAGTAAGTTAAGCAAAATGAGAAGACAGAGAAACAGCAGATGAAGGACCAAGATAAAAACCTATCAGACCTAACAAACGAAGAGGAAACAGGCAGTCTACCTGAAAAAGAATTCAGAATGATAGTAAAGATGATCCAAAATCTTGGAAATAGAATAGAGAAAATACAAGAAACGTTTAACAAGGACCTAGAAGAACTAAAGAGCAAACAGTGATGAACCACACAGTAAATTAATTCTCTAGAAGGTATCAATAGCAGAATAACTGAGGCAGAAGAACGGATAAGTGAACTGGAAGATAAAATAGTAGCAATAACTACCTCAGAGCAGAATTAAGAAAAAAGAATGAAAAGAATTGACGACAGTCTCAGAGACTTCTGGGACAACATTAAACACACCAACATTCGAATTATAGGGGTCCCAGAAGAAGATGAGTAAAAGAAAGGGACTGCGAAAATATTTGAAGAGATTATAGTTGAAAACTTCCCTAATATGGGAAAGGAAATAGTTAATCAAGTCCAGGAAGCACAGAGAGTCCCATACAGGATATATCCAAGGAGAAACACGCCAAGACACATATTAATCAAACTATCAAAAATTAAATAAAAAGAAAAAATATTAAAAGCAGCAAGGGAAAAACAACAAGTAACACATAACAGAATCCCCATGAGGTTAACAGCTGATCTTTCAGCAGAAACTCTGCTAGCCAGAAGGGAGTGGCAGGACATATTTAAAGCGATGAAGGAGAAAAACCTACAACCAAGATTACTCTACCCAGCAAGGATCTCATTCAGATTTGACGGAGAAATTAAAACCTTTACAGACAAGCAAAAGCTAAGAGAATTCAGCACCACCAAACCAGCTTTACAACAAATGCTAAAGGAACGCCTCTAGGCAGGAAACACAGGAGAAGGAAAAGACCTACAATAATAAACCCAAAACAGTTAAGAAAATGGTAATAGGAACATACATATCGACAATTACCTTGGATTAACAAAATGTAAATAAATAAGGAAACACAAGCTTTAAATGATACATTAAACGAGATGGACTTAATTGATATTTATAGGACATTCCACCCAAAAACAACAGAATACACGTTCTTCTCCAGTGCTCATGGAACATTCTACAGGATAGAGCACATCTTGGGTCACAAACCAAGCCTTGGTAAATTTAAGAAAATTGAATTCGTATCAAATATCTTTTCCAACCACAACGCTATGAGACTAGCTATCAATTACAGGAAAAAAATCTGTAAGAAATACAAACACATGGAGGCTAAACAATATGCTACTAAATAACCAAGAGATCACTGAAGAAATCAAAGAGGAAATCAAAAAATACCTAGAAACGAATGACAATGAAAACATGACGACCCAAAACCTATAGGAGGCAGCAAAAGCAGTTCTAAGAGGGAAGTCTGTAGCAAACAATCCTAACTCAAGAAACAAGAAACATCTCAAATAAACAACCTAACCTTACACCTAAAGCAATTAGAAAAGAACAACAAAAAAACCCCAAAGTTAGCTTTAGGAAAGAAATCATAAAGATCACATCAGAAATAGATGAAAAAGAAATGAAGGAAACGATAGCAAAGAGCAATAAAACTAAAAGCTGATTCTTTGAGAAAATAAGCA
Source organism: Physeter macrocephalus (assembly GCF_002837175.3). NCBI lineage: Eukaryota > Metazoa > Chordata > Mammalia > Artiodactyla > Physeteridae > Physeter > Physeter macrocephalus. The sequence goes on from NC_041220.1 coordinate 2,951,968, forward strand.
AAATTAATAAACCATTAGCCAGACTTATCAAAAAAAAAAAGAGAGATGACTCAAATCAATAGAATTAGAAATGAAAAGGAGAAGTAACAACTGACACTGCCGAAATACAAAGGATCATAAGAGATTACTACAAGCAAGTGTATGCCAATAAAATGGACAACCTGGAAGAAATGGACAAATTCTTAGAAATGCACAACCTTCTGAGACCGAACCAGGAAGAAAGAGAAAATATCTACAGACCAATCACAAGCACTGAAATTGAAACTGTGATTAAAAATCTTCCAACAAACAAAAGCCCAGGATCACATGGCTTCACAGGCAAATTCTATGAAGGCGAATTCTATGAAACATTTCGAGTAAAGCTAACACCTATCCTTCTCAAAACCTTCTAAAATATAGCAGAGGGAGGAACACTCCCAAACTCATTCTACGAGGCCACCATCACCCTGATACCAAAACCAGACAAAGATGTCACAAAGAAGAAACTACAGGCCAAAATCACTGATAAACAGAGATGCAAAAATCCTCAACAAAATAGTAGCAAACAGAATCCAACAGCACATTAAAAGTGTCATACACTATGATCAAGTAAGGTTTATCCCAGGGATGCAAGGATTCTTCAATATATGCAAATCAATCAATGTGATACACCATATTAACAAACCAAAGGATAAAAACCATATGATCATCTCAACAGATGCAGAGAAAGCTTTTGACAAAATTCAACACCCATTTATGATAAAAAGGCTCCAGAAAGTAGGCAAAGAGGAAACTTTCCTCAACGTAATAAAGGCCATATATGACAAACCCACAGCCAACATCATGCTCAATGGTGAAAAACTGAAACCATTTCCACTAAGATCAGGAACAAGACAAGGTTGCCCATTCTCACCACTATTATTCAACATAGTTTTGGAAGTTTTAGCCACAGCAATCAGAAAAGAAAAAGAAATAACAGGAATCCAAATTGGAAGAAGTAGTAAAGCTGTCCCTGTTTGCAGATGACATTATACTATACATAAAGAATCCTAAAGATGCTACCAGAAAACTACTAGAACTAATTAATGAATTTTGTAAAGTAGCAGGATACAAATTAATGCACAGAAGTCTCTTGCATTCCTATACACTAATGATGAAAAATCTGAAAGAGAAATTAAGGAAACACTCCCATTTACCACTGCAACAAAAAAGAATAAAATATCTAGGAACAAACCTACCTAAGGAGACAAAAGACCTGTATGCAGAAAATTATAAGACACTGATGAAAGAAATGAAAGATGATACAAATAGATGGAGAGATATACCATGTTCTTGGATTGGAAGAATCAACATTGTGAAAATGACTGTACTACCCAAAGCAGTCTACAGATTCAATGCAATCCGTATCAAACTACCACTGGCAATTTTCACAGAACTAGAACAAGAAATTTCACAATTTGTATGGAAACACAAAGACCCCGAATAGCCAAAGCAATCTTGAGAAAGAAAAATGGACCTGGAGGAATCAGGCTCCCTGACTTCAGACAATATTACAAAACTACAGTAATCAAGACAGTATGGTACTAGCACAGAAACAGAAATACAGATCAATGGAACAGGATAGAAAGCCCAGAGATAAACCCACGCACATATGGTCACCTTATCTTTGATAAAGGGGGCAAGAATATACAGTGGAGAAAAGACAGCCTCTCAATAAGTGGTGCTGGGAAAACTGGACAGGTACGTGTAAAAGTATGAGATTAGGATACTCCCTAACACCATACACAAAAATAAACTCAAAAATTAAAGACCTAAATGTAAGGCCAGACACCATCAAACTCTTAGAGGAAAACATAGGCAGAACACTCTATGACATAAATCACAGCAAGATTCTTTTTGACCCACCTCCTAGAGAAATGGAAATAAAAGCAAATAAACAAATGGGACCTAAGGAAACTTAAAAGCTTTTGCATAGCAAAGGAAACCATAAACAAGACGGAAAGACAGCCCTCAGAATAGGAGAACATATTTGCAAATGAAGCAACTGACAAAGGATTAATCTCCAAAATTTACAAGCAGCTCATGCAGCCCAATATTAAAAAAACAACGCAATCCAAAAATGGGCAGAAGAGCTAAATAAACATTTCTCCAAAGAAGGTATACAGAGTGCCAACAGACACACGAAAGAATGCTCAACATCACTAATCATTAGAGAAATGCAAATCAAAACTACAATGAGGTATCATCTCACACCGGTCAGAATGGCCATCATCAAAAAATCTACAAACAATAAATGCTGGAGAGGGTGTGGAGAAAAGGGAACCCTCTTGCACTGTTGGTGGGAATGTAAACTGATAAAGCCACTCCACTATGGAGAACAGTATGGAGGTTCCTTAAAAAACTAAAAATAGAACTACCATATGACCCAGCAATCCCACTACTTGGCATATACCCTGAGAAACCAACAATTCAAAAAGAGTCATGTACCACAATGTTCATTGCAGCTCTATTTACAATAGCCAGGACATGGAAGCAACCTAAGCGTCCATCAACAGAGGAATGGATAAAGAAGAAGTGACACACACATACAATGGAATATTACTCAGCCATAAAAAGGAACAAAACTGAGTTGTCTGTAGTGAGGTGGATGGACCTAGAGACTGTCATACAGAGTGAAGTCAGAAAGAGAAAAACAAATACCGTATGCTAAAACTTATATGTGGAATCTTAAAAAAAAAAATGGTCATGAAGAACCTAGGGGCAGGACAGGAATAAAGATGCAGACCTACTAGAGCATGGACTTGAGGACCCAGGGAGGGGGAAGGGTAAGCTGGGACGAAGTGAGAGAGTGGCAATGACATAGATATACTACCAAATGTAAAACAGATAGCTAGTGGGAAGCAGCCGCATAGCACAGGGACATCAGCTCGGTGTTTTGTGACCATCTAGAGGGGTGGGGTAGGGAGGGTGGGAGGGACGGAGATGCAAGAGGGAAGAGATATGGGGACTTATGTATATGTGTAACTGATTCACTTTGCTGTAGAGCAGAAACACACGATTGTAAAGCAATTATATATATAAAAGATGTTAAAAAATAAAATAAAGTAAAACTTAAAACCAAACTTTACCAGTGCTTGGTCGTATTCTTTTAGTCCTTGCCATCCTTGGGCTCTACGGTACAGTGCTTTGGTATTTGCCGGATCTATTTCAAGGGCCTACAGAAAGTTATACAATTGATATTTTTATCTGAATACTGAGTACTAAGTATACATGCTGCATTTCCATTTACTGCCTGTCAGCTCCAAACCAACCTTTCACTGTTCTGTGATAAGGGCGCTGGGCTCCGAGAGCCTCCGGTTACACGCTGCTTTGTCAGCAGAGGGCGCACAGTGCCCATGGGCAAGGGACCCACTTCCCTTCCAGGTCCCTGCGAGCCTCCCGCGAGCTCCCCTACGGTCAGGGACACCCAGTGAGGCACAACCCCCGCCCCGATGCGCCTGGGTCTCGGCCCAGGGCCTCCATGCAGCCCAGAGGGAGCAGCTGCCCCTGCGTCACACACGTGTCTGCACATATGCGTCCACGCGTACACCTGCAACGCCCAGATTCTTCAGCGTTCCCTCTCCTAGGCAACCCCTCGCTACTCCAGTTCGCCCCTTATATGTATCTGACAGTAACCTTTCTCTTTTGGAATTACTGTGTGGTGTCTATCTCCTGATTGGGCCCTAGCTGATAAGAGAAAAACATTCTGAATAAAAATTTGTATACACTCATTTAGTTGACATCTTGGGGTTCTTCAGGAGCAAGAGTAACTTTTAATAGGTTTCTCCTCTGAAACACTGTAAAAATAGTGTATTTAGTAACATCTTTTAAAGGTCACTATTCAGATTTTACTGAAAAGGGTATATGTTATCTGCCTCACAGAGGTCAAAACGCGATCCAGAGTGAAGAACGGTCTCGTCCTCTGTCGCATGCTCCCTCCTAATAAATACATTCGTATTCCTTATTCCACCTACCGCGCTAAATTAGGATTGCATTTTATTTCCACTTGCTCGGGCATAGCTGATCTTTGTGACCTAGATTAATGTGCAATACACATAGAAATTACTAGAGGCAGTCTTTCTAAAATATATGTTTTAGTTTGGAAAACTGTTCAAACAAACTGTGCAAGAGGGAGGCAGTCATAACTGCTCTATTTAAGGAAGGCAGGCTGCCACCTTCCCAGCTTTGTCGGTTAGCACTCCCGGACGTCCCTGTGAAGGCAGGGGACCTTCCTGCATGTCCCAACAGCACGCACTGTCCCTGTACAAGTGCTGACGACCGTATGTTGAAACTGACTCCTTCTCCCACCAAAAAAGTTCCTCGAAGGGAGGGTCTTTCAATTAAAACACCGAAGTGTCTGTTAGCTGCTTAACCTGCTCCCAACACTGCGCTAAACGCTTTACGTGCATTACACACGGTCTTCTTAACAATCCCAGGAGGAAAGCAGTATTTCCATTTGGCGTATAAAGAAATTCAGACTCTACAAGTAGGAACTTGCTCAAGATCGCAAAGCAACGACGCTCTGCTAACAACCTCGCCGGCCACAGTCACAGTCATTCCTGGCTCTGTCTTCCAATGCCTGGCACACAACAGGCGCTCAACGGTTAAGTGAATAAATGAGCTGAGGAAGAAAGTGTCTTCAGAGAAATTAAGTGATATAGTGTTATAAGCTAAATGAATGGTCTGAGAGGAAGAACTGAGGGCCAAAATACTTAAGAGATAAAGTGACTTAGATTATGTTTCACTGGGTCTCACTAGGTCCTCCGCAGTAAGATAACAGTAGTGTCACATAAAACTGCTTTTGTTCGAAGTAGTAAGTCATCATCCAACTCTTTCAAAAAGGTAACATCAACAGACTTACCTCCAAACAGCTGTCGACTGCTCCCTGCCAATCGGACAGCTTCAGTTTGCAGGCGCCGATATTTAGCAGGCAGCTCAAAGCGACAGGCTGCAGCTTTGCTCCGCCTGCGTTCTCAGTAGCAGCCTTCGAGGCTTCCACATACCTGGAGAACACATCGGTACAAGCAGCAAGCAGCCCCCATTAAGACTTAACTCTGCTCTCCTCCACTCGGTCAAAACGTGCTGTGTCAGTTCCGATACAAAAGTTCATCACATGCTAATATTAATGTTCTTAATGGCCACAATCTTTTTATTAAATGCTTTCCTTTAGAGGATTTTATTTTTACTTGTTCCAACTTCTTTCCCAAAATGTTCAAAGAAGCCAACTTAAGAACAATCCCCAAACCTAGAGATGATACAGTAGGAACACTTCTATTTGTAAAGCTCAGATTTCCATCGTCCACTTTCCAGTGTAATTAGCTTTGGAACCAAGGCTGTCATTGTGGGACAGGGACTGGAATGGGGACAGGTGAAGAGCCCTGTGGTGGTGATTCTGACTTGTCTTTTACTGTAGTTCCTAGCTGTTTACTGAAAAGGGCCTGGCCCCCAGAATTTGGTTTCTAGAGTCTGTCCCCTACTGAAAAGAATCAGGGCTCCTTGGAGAAACTCAGATCTGGACACAAGGTTACGTATAAGATGGGTCTGGACCACCTTGTGGCAGAAAGCAAGAGCTCACAGACTAACAGAACAGTCAAAGGGATACAGGAAAGGGGCTCCCGCCGGACAGTCGGGAAGCCTTCAAGCATCAGAAAGAACGACGGTAATAGTATAATTCGTTGAATTGATCAAATACTACAGTAATACTTTAAAAAAAAGGGGGGGGGTCTTTCAAACAGAAGAATGCCAGCTCGTAACTGCAGAATGACTGAGAAAATCGCAGTTCTGCAAGCGTCAGTGTAATAACTGATTCAGGCAAAGGGCTTCAATGATGCTGAAACCACTGGATGAAAGGCTAGGAATGAGATGTTCACACAATCTCACAGTTATCACCTCACAGAGGACTTATTATTTACAAAGGAGAAAGGTACTTTCATAACAGAGACGTGGCTAACGCCACTTTAACCAAGTGCCAAAACTCAAAACGGGCGAAACTGCCATGTGCCTTCAGGACATGGTATCATAGGAAACATACACGTCACCTATTCAAGTACTTGCTAAAATACGTAACCTCAAACTAATCTTGAGGAAGCAATAAACACACACAGATGGTACTGCGTAAGACAACGGGCTTCGAAGCCACAAAATGCAAGTGACTAAAAAACGTGGAGATTAAAGATTAGAGGAGCCTTAGAGACATAAAACCAAGGATACAATGGATACTGCCGTCAAAACAAAACAAAATGGAAACAACTGGGGACCTTTGAATATGGATGACGTAATGATATTTGGGAGATGTTTTCCTAGTCTTAAGGCTAAGTAGAAGAGTGTCCTGGCTTCTCAGGAAATGCCTGCTAGAATACCGAGGGCTAAAGTGTCACGGTATCTGCAACTTCCTTTCAAAATGATTCTGCAAAAACAAGTGTGGCAAAACTTAAAAGCTGGTGAACATAGGTAAAGGTACATGGCTATCCATGTACTATTCTCAACTTTTCTGTGTTTTGAAATTTTTCACAATGAGAATCTGGAAGCAACCAAAGAAATGCAACTATTTCAATACACCTGGTTACTCTGCAAGTAATATGCCAAAAAGAGAAAAAACTCTTGAATTTCAGTTTATAATTCAATTTCAAGTTCTTACAGCAATTTATTTAAAATATTTTATTACCTTAAAACTTTTGTGTATTTTTTAATGGCCATCTCCCAGTTCTGGGATTTGAAAAAAGTATTTCCAATGTTTTTTAAGTCTTCCGTTATTAATAAAATTTTATCTACCTGTATAAAAGAAAGAACACGAATATGCTGGGTTTGAGTATGTAACGCAGTTTAGTGCTAAGTTCTATGATTGAAACAGACTGATACAAAAAGCTCAAAATTTTAGTGCTAAATATTTTTAGCAGTTGAAGTCCTTAAACTTTAACCCACGTGGAAGTACTCACATCTTTTACATCTATGTCTGCGTCCTCGGGGAAGTCTGGATGACTGTCACCAGATCCATCCTTGGGGAATATTCCCCAATCATCCCTTCCCTGCAGTTCTCCGCAATCTGCAGTAACGCACAACTGCAAAAATAACCCTAAATTGTAAAAGCGTCTACCATATTAACGACGACTTTAAAGGCATGAGCAACGCCGACCAAGCCGCTTCTGACACGCCGGGCTGGCGTCGGGAGGCGCACCTCTGCACACACTCCAAGGAGCACAGCAGTGTCACTTCGCAACAAACGCACTTGCTGCTGCGGTCCCGCAGCTCCGCGTACACAGACGAAGTGGAACGCTTCATCATTCCCTGTGGAATTCTCCTTACGTGGGGCATGTGCCTTCGACTCACTGACCACTGTTTCCTTCGCACACTGAGTGGCAGCCCCCCTCCTGAAGGTCTGAGTCTCCGATTCCATTCACAACCCTGCCCGTGAGGGTGGGTCTGTGGTGGCCGTGTGGATTCACAGACATTTAGAACACAAGCATCTTTGGAGTGACATAATCCAGTCTAAACCCTTAAACGATTTATGTAAGATGAGGAAACGGGCCAAGGAAAATTAAATAACAAGAGCACGCCTAAACCACAAGTTAAATGGCAGAGAGGAGACCAAGGTTTCCTGCTCTCTCTGTACTCGTATACACACCGACTCAAAGTTTCGCAGGTCTAGGAGAGTTAAGTTACCAAAATCAGCAAGACTGATGCTGAAATCATAACAACCTCCTTTTAAACTGCCCTCATCTCTCCCAGTGTAGAAAACAGCTTTGAAGAAAAAGTGGCAGGTCCAGGCTTCTTTAACAAGAGCCGTCCTAATGTCTTTCAGCTAACCATCATCTGAGCCTTTTACTTACATTTCCTAAGACGGCAGCTAGGATAATGAGGGTATTACCCTGTCACTTGGTACTCACTTTGGCAGGTTTTTCACCTTTCACCTCCACGTTCTCCAGAATCCTTGCCACACCCATTCCTTTAATCACTTGGCCAAACACTACGTGTTTGCCATCCAGGTGAGGAGTCGGAACCATCGTGATGAAGAACTGAGAGCCGTTTGTGTTGCGGCCTGCGTTTGCCATGCTCAGTAATCCCTCCTTATCATGCTGCAGGAATAAGCCATTAAAGAAAACCGAGGTTAGGGTTATTGTCTGAATTACTCTCTCCCAACCGTTCACAAAACTAGGGTGGACTGCAATACCATTTAGATCACACAGTGTAGTGTAATCTTACTTTGTAACAACTGTAACCTTCAATTCACAAAACATGGGATACTTAATCACTTTTTAAACTTTAAGAAAAGCTTATGAGACCGAATGAAGTAACAGAAACAATCGTGGCAGGCAGGGGTGGCACTTCTAAACCGGCCATATTGAGAGAATGCTTACGCTTCATCTTTAAGATGAAGATCTAGTAATCCGGCTTTGCCCTTTCTTATGACGGGGGCGCTTTTTTCTGAAAAGCACTCAGCAGCGCTCCCGCTCTCAGGCCTACGTTATGATTCTTCCTTTACACTGAGAACAGCGAGGGACATTCAGTCTAGACTGGAAGTTCCGTTAGGTCCTTTCCTACTCTCCAAGGGAGCCAAATATTACGGCTTTCATCCGGGTGAAGCACTTCTTCGGTGCCCAAAAGGAACCGCCGTGTACCTCCCGAAACCCAACTTCTACCTTGGCCCAGCCTGTTCAAAGGCTCTGTGGTCCCACTGTCTTCCTCTCTCCACCCGACCCTACAGCTTCCTAAACGCACTCCTTGTTGGGTCGCACGTGCGACACTCACGCTAGCCCTCCCGCCTAAGGTGCCTTTACCCCTCAGCCTAAATCTGGTCCCACCTTCAAGGCCACCAAGCATGTAGAAGGCAGGAAGAACCAGATGCCCTTGCAAAAGGCCCCCTTGCTTCTTCTCAACGTGTCCATCACATGATCTTAGTGTTCATCCTTCTGGTAGCTTCCCTTTCTCCCTTCCAAAAGTCTGGTGCTTTTCCCACGATATTAAATATTATTAACCTTATTTCCTCAGCCTCCTCACGCCTTTGTCCTTCCTCACTCACATCCCTCCCTCAAACTGGCATCTGTATTCTAGTTCCTTCTAACCAAATCTCAGCCACCTTGCGAGGTCCAGTTTGCCCAGCTTAAGTACCCGTTCCCCCTCAGTGTCTTCCCTAATATATATCATACTTTTTTCCTACAGCATACACAGAAAGTCACAATCAACTTAGCATTTACTACCGTATTATTATATTATTCTCCAGTTGTCCTATGTGTTTTAATCTTGTCTTTCTGGCAAGATTTTTAATTCCTTATCATGAAGGCATTTCATTTTTATAAACTCTTTGGCGCCAGTGACAGTACTAGCTGCAGGCAATAAACTGTTTAAAAGACTGATAAGGGGCTTCCCTGGTGGCGCAGTGGTTGAGAGTCCGCCTGCCGATGCAGGGGACGCGGGTTCGTGCCCCGGTCCGGGAACATCCCACATGCCGCGGAGCAGCTGGGCCCGTGAGCCGTGGCCGCTGAGCCTGCACGTCTGGAGCCTGTGCTCCGCAACGGGAGAGGCCACAACAGTGAGGCCCGCGTACCGCAAAAACAAACAAAAAAAAGACTGATGACATTTTATCTCAAATTATCCTAATAACCTTGCTCATATTCCTCATTTCCAAATAAAGTCACTTTACTTTTGTACTTACATGTCCATTCTTATAACTTGAATGATGCAACATATACCCTTGGGACAAGGAAGATAAGAAGGCACAGGCATCACTAATGTCCTTTAGGAGCCTGGACGTTAACCAAAGCTGCTAGTTTGCAAATCCCCTGACATCCCAGACATTAGCGATGCTTTTGTTGCTCTTCAAATTTAAGCATAAACATGCACAAGTTACCATCCCTCTGACGAGCACATTTTTCCTGGAAACAGTTCTGCCATATGGTGGCTACCCTTAAAAACACATTGGCTTTACTAAGTATATAAACCTGGATCACAATGAAAGAGCTGTTGCATTCTTGCCAATAAAATCATTACTGGATGAAATTTTTTCATATTAAAGATGTTTATTTATGGGGCTTCCCTGATGGCGCAGTGGTTAAGAATCCGCCTGCCAATGCAGGGGACACGGGTTCGAGCCCTGGTCCGGGAAGATCCCACATGCCGCGGAGTGACTAGGCCCGTGCGCCACAACTACTGAGCCTGTGCTCTAGAGCCCACGAGCCACAACTACTGAGCCCACGTGCCACAACCACTGAAGCCCGTGTGCCTAGAGCCCGTGCTCCGCAACAAGAGAAGCCACTGCAGTGAGAAGCCCGCACACGATGAAAAGCAGCCCCCGCTCGCCACAACTAGAGAAAGCCCGTGCGCAACGATGAAGACCCAACAAGGCCAAAAATAAATAAATAAAATAAATTTATTAACCAAAAAAAAAAGTATATTTACAAATATGATGCCTTTCACAAGCAAAGGAGATCTGAGCACATCTGAGGCATTTATCCTAATTCAACAAGTATCCCAGACACATAACAACCTTTATTATCAGCAACAAACACGCGTTTTTGTCTACTTTACCTTATAATGGAAATTTTCATCTTCAAATTTTTCACCATAAATACTTTCTCCACCTGTCCCATTCTGATTTGAGAAGTCTCCACCCTGAATCATAAATTTCTTAATAACTACAAAAAAGGAAAATCGCCATTAGAAGCTACGGATGACTGCAGCAGAGCTGACTAATAGATATGTCGTAATAAGGACAACTTCTCTCCTGTCTTTCCCCACCCCCGTCCAGAACTGTAAACTCTTAAAAGGCTTTTCACAATCTGAGTCCCAGCTACTCCTACTCCCTGATGGCCCACTAACACTCAAAGAATCAGTTCGTATGGCACCTCCCCTATAAAACTGTCAGACCCCAAAACTGGAACTCCTTATTTTTCTCCAACAGCATCTTGATTCTACCTCCCTTTTATTATATGTATCATAATGATCTGTCGCTCCCAGCAAACAATTAAGTACAGCAACTCCTTTTTTCCTCCTTGGTAACCATGTGCATGGCTGGGCACATAATGGTTACTCAAAAATGCTACTGAATAAACCAATTATTCCCAAAAGGTTTGTTACACTGTAATGCAAGTACTTCGGCAAATATTATCACTTAGTAGCAAGGGTTCCCAAGAACACTGCCGCACGCTCAGAGATTTCCCAGGACTCACAGAACTCGGTATCTGTATTACATGGATGTAGTAAGAAGACACAGCTGGATGATAAACAGAGGAGATACAGGCAGAGCCTGGAGGAATCCGGGTGTTCCCTTATGCTCCCTCGCTCCCATGCACGGTCACAGGGCACATTCCTCCTCCCCCCAGCAAAGAAATGCAGCAACATGTGCACAGTATTTCTCCCCAGGAGAGCCCTGTAGAGACTCAGCACCCAAGGTCTCTGCTGGGGCTGATCCTGCAGGCACTGTCTGCCCAGCAGGAAGCAAAATTCCAGACTCCCAAAGGAGAGCAGTGTCCAGCATAAATCAGATTGCACAGAGTCCAGGCAGCGTAAATCACCTGCAGGATTCAGAGAGTGGTTCAAGCGCCACGTTCCCTGACTCCAGGCAATGGCCACCCTTGCAAGTAGACTGTTCTAAGGCCAGCAGCCTCAGGCCTGCTATGTGAACTCTTTTCTACACACCCTTTATTAGCATACAGGCACTCCTCCATTTATTGTGCTTTGCAGATACTGTGGTGGTTTTTTTTCTTTACAACTTGCAAGGCTTCTGGTAATCCTGCATAGAGCAAGTCTATCAGTGCCATTTTTTTCAAAAGCATTTGCTCATTTCATGTCTCTTGTCACATTTTGGTAATTCTTGCAATATTTCAAACCTTCATTATTATTTGTTGTGGTGATCTATGATGAGTAATCTTTGATGTTACTACTATAATTGTTTGGGCATTTTTTAGCAATAAAGTATTTTTAGATTAAGATACATACTTTTTTTTCAGACATAATGCTGTTACACACAATAGACTACAGTATAAACATAACTTTTATATGCATTGGGAAACCAAAAATTTGTGTGACTTGCTTTACTGCAATATTCGCTTTGTTGCGGTGGCCTGGAACTGAACCTGCAATATCTCCATGGTATGCTTATATTTTGGTATTTTATTAAACGTGAAAGTAAATCAACAGTTTAAGTATTTTAAAATCACTGTTGGGCTTCCCTGGTGGCGCAGTGGTTGAGAGTCCGCCTGCCGATGCAGGGGATACGGGTTCGTGCCCCAGTCCGGGAAGGTCCCACGTGCCGTGAAGCGGCTGGGCCCGTGAGCCATGGCTGCTGAGCCTGCGCGTCCAGAGCCTGTGCTCCGCAACGGGAGAGGCCACAGCGGTGAGAGGCCCGCGTACCGCAAAAACAAACAAATAAATAAATAAATAAAATCACTGTTAATTTTTTCTTAATCAAGTTTTAGAAAAATTTAAATACTCATAATTATAGTTTAACTCATTTGTTTATTCATTAAACAAATATTTATTGCGGGCCTACTCAATAACTATACTGGATGTTAAGGACAAAATGGTGATAAGATACAGTTTCCGAACTCATGGAGCCTACAGGCTATTGGGGGAGCGATCAAATAATCACTGAACAAAGGTATGACTACACACTGTGAAAAGTCACGTTTTAATCACACATCACACCAGGTGTCCAAGACACGGAATCTTTAAGTTGGCTGCAGTCTTCCCAAGCAATCCTGCCCAAGAAGGAGGCATAACTTTCTGTCACCAGGTAGTCAAGCTACCCAAGCTCTGTTTGTTTACCATGGCCACACCCTGGTGAAGCTAGGGTAGTCTATTTCTGTATAAATAAACCTTAGTACCCTCCCATAATTAATTCCACCTTCCATAGCCCAACCTTTATGAAACTGAGCTATCATCTCAGACGTCAAAGCATCCTTTTGGAAACTAACAGTAATTTTTTTTTTTTTTTTTTTTTTTGCATCATACAGTTTGGAGGATTTTTTTTTAATTGAGGTAAAATTTACATAGCATAAAATTAACCACTAACCATTTTAAAGTGTACAATTCAGTGATATTTAGTACATTCACAGTATTGGTAATTATCACCTCTATCTAGTTTCAAGTTCTTTTCATCACCCCAAAACGAAACCTTGTACAAATTAAAAGCAGTCACTCCCCATCCCTCTACCCCAGCCCCTGGCAACCACCGATCTGCTTTCTGTCTCTATGGATTTATCTACTCTGGATAGTTCATATAAATGAAGTTATACAACAAATGACCTTTTGTGTCTTGCTTTTATCACTTAGCATAATATTTTCAAGGTTTGTCCCCATGGTACCATGTATCAGTACTTCATTACTTTTCATGGCTGAATAATAATCCATTATATGTAATTGTTAACTCTCACCCTCTACTTAGTGTTTTCTTCCCTAACTTCTAAAGAACAGGATTCAATCACCTATAAGGAGAACCAGATTCAGAAAACGCCTACGTACTACGATGGAAAGGACATCCTTTGAAATGTAGAGGTTTCCCAGTGGTGGGTCCAATGCCTTTTTCTCCTGTACACAATGCACGAAAATTTTCTGCAGTTTTGGGTACAATATCTGCAAACAATTCCAAGACAATTCGACCAACTGAAAGAAAAAATGAAACTGTGTCAGTATGCAAAACAACCAGCTAAATAAGCAAACGGTAAAAGGAGAGTTGGTAAAATTATGGTGACTGAAATACCAAGTTCTCTTTTTTGGTCATTTTTCTAATATTCAAATTCAGTCTACCTCATGTTAAGTATCATGTATCTAGATGAATTTGAAACAATTATTTTACTACATCTTACAAAGGATCACCAACACAGCACCCAGAAGAGTAGCACCATTTAAGGACACCATGAACTAGGAATGGTTTTCACTTGATTAATTTCTCTGACATGTGCTCATAACTTCCCATCACCCAGTAACCAACAGGAGAAAATGAAACATCCTGAGGGGTCACGTTGGCATGCTGTAGGTACAGCTGTAGTCTTTGTGCGCTGTGGAACCTGCCCAGTGCTGCCTCTGAGGCAAAAGCTGAAAAGTTCACATTCTAGACAATTCCTAAGGCAGGTAAAAGATAAACCTGGCACTAAATTTCAAAACAAAATGAATGTACTGATACATATAAGTCTGTGTGTGTGTGGTCAATGGAAGAGAATCACCTGCCGCACCAGTAAGCAAAGGATGTTGCACCCATCGAGCCCTCTCATTACAGCCTCCTGGACAGTGAGCCCTGCGGGAGCTCAGCATAAAGACAAACGGGCTGCCCAGTGCCAAGCCCACCGAGCCCTCAGCCGCTGCAGCCAGCCCAAAGGTGCCCCCTGAGAAGACTAGGGTCAGAAAGCACAGGATGCTGGCCCCGGCAGCCGAGGTGCACGTCCAGGGAAGGGTTTCAGTGAGCCCGGGCTCTTGCATCTCCCCATACACAGAAAAGCGCTACATCCCTTAACTTGACATGTCTGGTTTCCTCTGTTAACCGTCATCTTTTCATGTTCCCACGACGTGGTTTTTGTTGCAACAACTCCTATATATCCCGGCTCCTCCCTCAGCCCTTCAGAGCACTCCTCAGAGTTATCTGCCAGGCTGCACCCTGGGCTCAACGTCCTCAGCTGTGCCCACCAAATAAAACAAAAATCCGGAACTTTTATACAGTGTTTTTTTTTGTTTTTGTTTTTGCAGCCAACAGTGTGTATCCATAACCGTCCCCCCGGTCCCTGAATGCGGCTGTCTCCTTTGTCCACACATTCAAACACACCGCGGACAATTCAGCTACAAAGCAATGCGCTGATTCACCAGATCTCAGGCGCCTCCGAGCTGCTACCGTAGCCTAGGCAACCACACCGCCACACGCACCTCACTTTCCCCAACGCCGACACACAGGCGATGGCCTCCGAGCTGAACGGACCTCTAAGTTAAGAATCCGTAGCATGGAGAAAAAAACGCAAAAATCGTTTTAATTTACAGATATCGCGGTAACTGCTGATACACGTCTCGTGGCAAGAGACACAGGGGGACGGGAGCCCCTGAAACGCATAACCGGGGTTTTCTGAATGTCCCCCAAACATAAAAGCAGGTGGCGGGAAAGGGCGGCCAAGTCGGGCGAGACAGACCCAAAAGCCGCCACCACCCCCAGACAGAAACTTCCAGAAACTTCCGCACGCCCCACGGCACCGGTACAAGGCCGCGGGCCCGCCCCAACCTCTGGGACCCCGACCCCGGGAGCCCCGCCTCCTCACCTCGCTCCCCTCCGACGTCCACGTCCAAGAAGACTCGGGGGTTACTGGGGTTGGACGGCTTAGCCTGGGGGGAAGCGTGCGACATTGTGGCCCGCAGACGCGTTCGTGAGCGCCTCGGAACACCCCGTGGCCGCCGCGCAGCCCGAACCCCAAAGCCGGCTGCGTCTGCGAAGAACCGCTGCGCTGGCGACCCACTTCCGACACGGGCCAGGAGGCCGCGGCCCGACTTCCCGCGTCTCCGCCCGACTTCCGGCGTCTCCGCCCGACTTCCGGCGTCTCCGCCCGACTTCCGGCGTCTCCGCTCGACTTCCGGCGTCTCCGCCCGACTTCCGGCGTCGCTTTCCGACCTCCGGCAGCGTCTGCCTTCGCCGCCGGCCGTGTTCCCCTGGCCGTTCTTTCTCTGACCCCGCTCCTCCCTCTTTTCTCGCTCACTGAAGCAGCAGCCCCAGTTGTTTCTATCCCTGTCGCTCGAGCTTCATGGCTCTTCGTGGCGTGTGGGAGAGCGTGTCGGACGGACACGCCCCTTCCAGCCTCCGGGCCGCGCTCACTGGCGAGGGGCCGCAGCTGTGAAGCTCCGTTTGTCTGGGAAACGGGGCAGGAAATGCCCGAGTCCGGGGGTCTGGGGCAGCCTGGCGGCGGCCCGTCCCTGCTGCCCGGGCCGGGGCGGCCGTGTTGTTCTTCGATCCTCGCCCGGCCGTGGGAGTGAGGCGGGGCCCGGGCGGAGGCTTCCCGGCACCGCGGCCTTCCTGTCGCCCGCGTCCCCGTAGGGACGTGTGTGCAGGCCTCTGGCCCCGCCGCGGGGCGGCACGCCCTCGCCTCTTCGTGCAGCCTAATTCTGGAGAAGGGTGGTGTGGTCATTGGCACTTCGCTGCGTTCTTATTGCTTATTAACTTGCTGCTTCATCTGTCTCCTCCCGTTAGAATGGAACCCCGGGCAAGAATTGTCTTGTCTTTTTCTCTTTCTGTCCCCGACGCTTCTCCCGGTGTCTGGCCTTGAGAATGTTTTTGAGAAAATGTTAGCAAGAGTGTTCGTCTCCTTGTGCCTTTATGGGGCCGCTCCATCAGCTTCTCGCGCTGACCCTTTCAAATTCCAGCGCCTTAAAATTACTGTAGGGGCCTCCCTGGGGGTCCAGTGGTCAAGAATCCGCCTTCCAGTGCAGGGGACGCGGGTGTCATCCCTGGTCAGGGAGGTAAACTCCCACTTGCCGCCGGGCAAAAGACCCAGCGCAGCCAAAAAAAGAAAAACTGTTACTGTAAAATGTTAATTTCTTGTGAGTTGATGTCCTTCGGTTTCATGGTGTTTATCCGTTCTGTTTCCCTGAAGATCCAGAAGGGCTCAGCACATAACCTCTGGGCCCCTTGATAAATAACGGAGTCGAAGTAAACTGTTCCCTAACCCAGTCTCATTTCCGGGCTGCAAACTGGTAACTTTGACTTTGTCTCCAAATGTCAAAGGATACATTAAAATTAAAATTTTTATTCTGATTTACTAGCTTAAAAGCAGCTTTTAGCTTATTATTCCAAAAATTGTCACTTTTACGCCGTAACCTCATAACCATTCTTACCAAGATGAATATCCTGATTAACTAGGCAGCATAACTAAGCACTTCTACTTGGTTGTCAGACTTTGGGGGGTTCAAATTCAATCTCCAATAGATACTAACCTGTGACTTTGGACAAATTACGTAGCCTCTCTGCCTCAGTTTTCTCATCTAAATCTGGGTAATAATATGTCTATTTTAAGGCTTTTATGAGGATTAAGTGAATTATCTAGGTGTTTTAGTATCTGACACACAGTAAGTACTCAATAAGTGTAAGCAATTACTAACCATAAATAGCCAATACTTTATTATAATAATTACTAATATCAGCATATTTTAAAATGAAGTTAAAACTGCAAAAGTGCTTTGAGGCTGCCTCTGCATTCTTAGAAAATAGAACATGATTCTTCCTGTTATACAGGTTTCTGGGTGTAAGAGACTAATCCAAATGTTACTCTCACTGTGTCTAGAGTTTTCACAGTAGAGTAACAGCTTTATATAAACTGTCATATTCCTCGAACCAACCCGAATAACAGAATCATACCTTAGAAAACCTCTCCAGAACTGATCTCTAGTGAGAAGATAAATCCTCCTAGAAGACAACATGTCAGTCTGCTTAGTTAAGACAGGGCTTGTGAGTTCTGAGGTCTTGCCCATGTGTAGCTAGAACAGAGCCAAGACTATGCACTATCTCTGAAGGCTAAGGACACAATTTCATCCCAAGAGAGGGAAGAATATTATTCCGAAGAGCCTATTACTGTTTCTGTCTGTGCCTTGTTACGTGTGGCAGGATAATATTAACAGGTTGCCTCCTCCAACAACTATCCTCTTCTCTCGATGTTTTTGTGCATCGCTCCACCCCAAACAAGCAGCTAGGCATTCTGTGCTTATTGCTTTAAGGGAAGATGTGACAGCAGAGAAAGCGTCCTTCCTGGCTTTGGTGTTGCAAAAGGCTTGGCTTTACAGGAACAAAAAAGACTCCTGGCAGAGCAAGAGATTTGGATAAAACATGTTTTGTAAGAGCCTGGCTTTCCACTCGCAGAAAAAAACTAAAACAAACCCATCTCCTGTGCTGGGGACCAAGGAGGCTGTGAGTGGTACAGAGGGGAGAGAAGGAGGGGAGCAGTGGGGGCCGGTCTCCACTGTCCCCGAGGTAGGGAGTCTGAACCAAGCTTCCCAGTCCCATCCCTGGGACACTGCAGACCTCCGTAGTTGGGTTTGTGAGATCTGAGAGCAGGAGGAAGATGTGCCCAGAGACCTGAACACAGCCCAGGAGGGCAGTGGGCCCAGAGAGAGAATATGGACTCATGGGACTCGTGGTGTGAGTAGGTAGATGGCAACTAGACGGACTCTCAAAGACCTCCTGTGCGCTAACGTGGAATGCGAGCAAAACGGTATCCCTGTATATCCAGGTGTGCGGTGGAAGAGGAAAGGCACGTCCGCACTTCAAGGGAGCTTGCAGAAGGGATCTCTGAGCCCAGCAGAGTCTGGGGAAACGGATGACTGCGTTCAGATGCTGCGTTTCTCACTGGATGCCCATGTAGACAGATGGCATTGGAAACCAGAGGCTCCCAACCTAAACTCTCGTCACCAAACTAGACATTATCAAATTTAGATCCAACCGCGGGGGTGGTGGGAGATACCAGGAATTGGCAGAGATTATGGTATCACCAACCCTTTGGAAGAGGCAATTCAAAACTGAACTTAAGGTGAGTTATAGAAAAATAAAACGTGTGTTTGTACCTTCACATGGGAATAGGCTGTGATAAGGACCCAGACCAGTTTGAAGTAACACCCAACCGCATTGTCAAAGGTAAGAAATCAGGAAGGACACCAGGGACTGGGGAGTAAGCTTTCGGATCTTAGATGTTAAGAGTCAGCTTCTGACAGCAAAATCGGAACTCAGGGAAGAGGTCCCCATGCAACTCTAAGGAGACAACATGAGTCTGCTCCTAGAAGGAGCAATGGTGTGGGTGAGGTGGCGAGGTGTCGGAGAAGGTCCTCAATAAGGACCCCTGCTCTGAGCCGCTCAGAAACGGCTGCTTCCAGTGCAAGGTCAATCGTTAAACATTAGAGTGGAAAGGCAGCGCGCAGGCTCTGCCTGCTAGATGTGCGACTCTCTAAGGATAATTGTAGGTCTTCCGAGTGGGAACGTTGAACCAGCGGAAGACAGCAGGTGCCACCAGGGGACAGCAGAGTCTCTGCCATGAGCAGAAATCATCCCACAGACAGAAATGGTGCCATGCGCTCTGGGCCTGAGGACCCCCATGTGACAAGATCCATCCTCCAGGAGCTGGAGGGGATGCGACAAAAAAGGTTATTGATGACGGGTGCACAGTGACACCAGGTAAGAGGGTTTATGTCTACTTTCCTGAGGAGTAATAAGATTCATTCTGTTTTCCATTGTAAAATGTGAATTTCTCTGATAGACCAAAACCAGCGACACACTAATGTGAACCCCAAACCCTTGTTGAAATCGTTAGTATTCCTTCTCTGCGAAGAAAAACGTTCACATTCATCTACAAAGACTTCCTCAAATTGGATTTTATAATGATCACAAACAGAAATAATACTAGCCAACACCTACTGCTCATTGCTGCGTGCCAGCCTCTGTGCTGAGTGCTTTACTTAATGTTATTTAGTCCTCAACATAACTCTGTGTCATAGGTGGTCTTAACATCCTGCTTTACTTACCAGGCAAATACGTGCTAGCGAGGTCACGGAAGTTGCCTGATGTGGCCTCCTAAGCCAATTCACTATGTACTAGAAAGATGGAACCTGACACTCTATCTTTAAACCTATAAGATTTAAACACTGTGTAAGAAACTCCCAAGATATTTAAAGGGCCCCGAGCTCCTTGTGACATCAGCACTGGACTTGGTTTATTCTTCTATAACTTGGCTTTGTCCTGGTATCTTAAAACAGTTTAGGCTTCTCTACCTTTTGTAAGTCATTCTCTATCTATAGAATGTGAACCGAGGCAAACAAAACACTTTTCCATAGAAAAGAAAACAATAATAAAATTTCCTCCTAATCACTTCGCACAGAGATTAGGGAGTTGGCGCCAGTCTTCCGGCACCTCCATGAATTTCCCTAATTCGGGGCAGAGATTGAAGGCAAAAGAAACTAATAGACATGCAAGTAACAAATCCTGGTGACTGACTGAAGGGTTACCCTAAGTAGAAGCGTCTGTAGAGAGAAGGCCTGTTAGGCCCTTGTGATTGACAGAGACTTTTGTGATGTGTTGAGGATTTAGGACTATCTCTAAAGAGGCAACGTAGGATTTTTAGCAGGGTCAGCATTAAAAAAAGATGGGCATTTTTAAAGATTACTCCGGTTCTAGCATGGAGAAAAAATCAAAGGAGCCATAACAGATGGAAGGAGGGCTGTGCACCACTCAGTAGTGGTGAGAGGTGACTCTAGCTTGTGCAACGATGCTGATAGTAAAGATGGATAAAAATTGATAGATGAGAAAGCCAAATGGGGAGGGAGGTGTGAAATCAACAGTTCCAAGCAATGGATTGGATATGGGATGTGACAGAACGGATGAAGGACAGACCACACCTGGAGATGGGGAGGCTATTTGCGATTTATGGTGGGCAACTGGGAGAAGATAATATTTGAGCGGAATATCCTAAGTCTGGTCTTGGATACGTCGAGTTTGAGTACCCTTGAGACATTCGAGTGGGGATGTTGAATCGTTAATTGGATATATCATGGGGGAGGCCTAAGATCAAGATGGAAATTGAGGGGTCATTAGTATACGGGTGACAATTTCATGGGGACAGGTGTGATTTCGGGGGGAACAGAGCAGAGGGTGAGTAGAGAAGAGGTCCGAGGGCAGAGCCTTGAGGAACCACAACATTTAAAGGCCCGGGAGAGAAGGATATGTCTGAAATGGAGGCAGAGAAGAAAAGTCGGAAACACACCAAGGAAAGAATGTGGTGTCTGGGAGCTCCCTGGCAGTCCAGTGGTTAGCGCTCCGCACGCTCACTGCCGAGAGCCTGGGTTCAGTCCTTGGTCGGGGATCTAAGATCCCAGAAGCTGTGCAGCGCAGCCAAAAAAAAAAAAAAAAAAACAGAATGCGGTATCATGGAAAGAATGTTTCAAGGAGAAAGTGAAAAACAGGTTGACAGGTAAACGTGGGAGGTCAAGTGAAAAGAGGACTGAAAACATCCACTGAATATAGTCACCACGGAGGTCTTTGATGACCTTGCTCTGGCATTAATAATCAAAGGCATTACGTCTCTAATGGAATAATTTGGGATTACTAATATCTTAAATTCATAGTAGTAACATTTATTCCCAATAATCTTAACATTAGCTTTGATGTCCTTAAACTTACTGAAAATGATAAGTACAGTATAGAATTCCTGTAAACATTTAAACGTCTTTGGAAAAAGAGGTTATTTTCCCAGAGCGTGGCCCAGTTCCTTTGGCAGAATGATTTGTGGGAGTTAAAAGAACTAACACTGCTGAATATGTCCCGTGTGCCTGATGCTTTCGCGTGCCTTCTGAGCGTCGTCTGCGTCCTAGCGTCCGTGTCAGCCGTTCCAGACCAACACCGATGGCTGGTGGTGGCGGCCTGCAGTTCAGGAAGGTGAGTTGTGTCCCATGGAAGCTTTTGAGTCCTCCTTCCCATACCGCATCCCACCAAAGTTGTTGTGTCCAAAACTGAACTCTCATCTGCAAGTCCCCACACTCAAATTACGTTCTCCTCGTGTCGTGCCTTCTCTATTTTTTAAAAAGTATCATGGGCTAGAAATATTTAAGCTCTCACTCTGCAGAAGCAGAAAGCGTCTGGCAGGCAGCCGGTCCTCAGAAATGTTCATTGTCACAATCTGTCGGTTTCCCTCTATAACATTCTCACCTCCTGTTCAGGAGCTTTCACGCTGAGATGGAATTGTCATTGATGGGTCTGCCATCTCTAGGTTCCCCCCTAATTTATAAGAGGAGCATTAAATAACCTGATGGATGGCATCCCTGATAGTACCAAAACACAGACTCTACTACTCCCCAAGGCTTTTTCTTGTCTTGACCCTCAAAAACAAGTATACAAAGGAACATACTGTTAAGTCATTTTTACAGGTGGCCAGAATACTACTGTCTATTGAGGGGTATAGATTTCTAGAATGCAGATTCGAAGGATGGCTGTGTTTAGTGAAACCAGGGCTTAGTGCTCGTCATGTTCTTTTTGCAATTCCTGCTGACGGTTATGTGGTATCAGCTCGGCTTTTAACAGGCTCTGAATTGTGGCTCCATCATTGAGATGACAAGTGACAATGTGAAATGAAGGATTCCGATGCTGTTGATAGGAGAGTCATTCGAGTGCCCTGGATAGCAGACCAGTGTGAAGCAGAGAAATGAGCTTGTATTTTTGCCCACAGAAAGGAATATCTCACCTTGCTAAGAAGAAAGGTTTCGGAGACGGTTATGACTTTCCTCAAATCGCAACAATGGATCTATTTAAGTCCTGGAACTCTGCTGGTTGCCCCAGAAATCTGTACTACAAAGCATCATCCAAAAAAAAAGTCAACCTTGACTGTAAAAGCTGTGAGGCTGGTGTTTGAATGCCTTTTCACAGAGGAGGAAACCAGGTAGAAGAGGCTAAAGAACATGTCCCAAGGCTATGTTGTCAGAGCTGTCAGGCCGTGAAACATGCTGGCTAGGTCACCAAGAGCATTGCTCTTTCTCTATCTCGATGTTTGGGAACATCTGCCAATAAAACAGTTTTGTTTTTGTCATTAGTGATGATAGTTTTATCATTGTTGCTTTTGAGAAAAAAATTAGCCAGCCGGTTCAGCTGCTTCTTGAGTATTCCCTTAAAAGTGACCACTGGACCATGCTGTTGGAAGGAGGCTGTGTGTTCAGGTCATTAAAAAATAACAAATCTTGGACTTCCCTGGTGGCGCAGTGGTTAAGAATCCGCCTGCCAATGCAGGGGACACGGGTTTGAGCCCTGGTCCGGGAAGATCCCACATGCCGTGGAGCGACTAAGCCCGTGCACCACAACTACTGAGCCTGTGCTCTAGAGCCCGCCAGCCACAACTACTGAGCCCACGTGCCACAACTACTGAAGCCCACGTGCCAAGAGCCCATGCTCTGCAACTAGAGAAGCCACCGCAATGAGAGTACCGTGCACTGCAACGGAGAGTAGCCCCTGCTCACCGCAACTAGAGAAAGCCCACGCGCATCAACGAAGACCCAATGCAGCCAAAAATAAATAAATAAATAAAATTTAAATAAGTAAATAACAAATCTTCTAAGCTTCAAATGGAGAATTTAGATCATAATTATTTAGCACACAGTTGAATTGTAATGGGATCTAGGAAAACAGAATTCCTCTGTACTCAGATTCTTGAGACATGCTGGATGAGGACTCTATTCATTTGAGTTTACTTTTATATCTAGGAAAATACTCAGATATAATAAAGTGATAATACTTGCTGAAGTATTTCCATTAGTAGTATAACATCTACTGAGAAAAACCGTCTTTATTCAGCCGACATTACTGAGTACCTAATACCTGCCAGGCCTGACATATAGTTATAAGAAGGAGAAATAGACTTGCTGTTTTTAATGAGTTCACTGCTTTACAAAAGAGACAAATCATTATAATATATGTATAATTTGTGTATAATAATGCGTATACATAATAACATGTATAATACTCAAGACACTGTGGGAAAACAATGGGAGATTCAACTTTGGAGATCTCTAACAATTTTATAGGGGAGACACCATTCGATCTAAGTCTTCTTAAATTCCAGAAGATACTTCACCAGCCTAGAGGGACACCTGTTAATATTATACATATAGCATGGCCTAAAAACCGTTTAAGAAATTGAAAACCAGAGAAAGAAAAGCTGTTATTCCCAAAGTATGGGGGACAACAAGGTGGAATGTTAATAGTAGAACATCCGATAAGAATGAGACCTAGATGCTCAGTTTATTGAGGAAAAAGGTAGTGGATCCTGATGGTCTAAATACATGAAAGTCAAATAGAAAAAGAACTCTCCATGTATTCACAGTTCATCCAGATTTGCTCCAAACTCAGAACTGTAAGCAAAACTAGACTATAAATAAATAAATAATTCTAGAGTACGTTCAGTGTTTTCCTTCCTTATTCAAAATCTAAGAATGTTTGAGAGACGCTTAAATGACACATATTATCTACCCAAAACTCTCAGTTGCTCAAAGACTAACTCATGAGACATTTTCATTTATATATGGAAAACGTTTCCTTCTAGTCATGTTGTTTGCCTAAGTAGAATTTTTTTAAAATAATTTTTATTGGAGTACAGTTGATTTACAATGTTGTGTTAGTTTCAGGTGTACAGCACAGTGAATCAGTTACACGGATACATAGATCCACTCTTTCCTAGATTCTTTTCCCATAGAGGTCATTACAAAGGATTGAGTAGAGTTTCCTGTGCTCTACAGCAGGTCCTTATTAGTTACCTATTTTTATGTATACAGTGTGTCCATATCAGTCCCGATCTCCCAGTTTATCCCTCCCCACCCTTATTCCATAACCATAAGCTTGTTTTCTACATTTGTGGCTCTATTTGTAAGTAAATTCGTTTGTATCATTTATTTTAGATTCCACTTATAAGCGATACCATATGATATTTGTCTTTGTCTGACGTACTTCTCTCAGTATGACAGTCTCTAGGTGCATCCATGGTGCTGCAAATGGCCTTATTTCGTTCTTTTTTACGGCCGAGTCGTATTCCATCGTGTATATGTGCCACAGCCTCTTCATCCATTCCTCTGTCCACGGACACTTAGTAGGTTTTTTAACTTACCGGACAGCAGTGTCGGGGAAAGGTGGAGCCGGACCCGGAGCCGAGCCTGGCGGAGCGGCAGCCGGCGGGGCGGGGCTCTGGGAGCCGCGGCCCCAGGCACCGCGCACACCGGCGCCGCCCCTGGCCCAGCCGTGGGCGGGCAGCGCGGACGGCGCAGGCGCGGGCCTGGGCCCCGGAGACGGTGCGGGCCGCTGAGGCTCTTAACGTGGGGCCGCACGCGGGAGTGACAGTGCTCTGCCAGCCGCTGCTCTAGCGAAGCTGCTCATCCCGGGGGTGTCGGGAACCGATGCCCGCCCCCCACCACTGGGACCGGCGTGCCGGAGAGGAAGGTCCTCTCGCCGCCGAGCGTCTCCACGCAAGCCGAGGACACTGCGCGGTCGGGGGGAAGCTAGGGCTGTACCGAGGCCTGAGCCCCTGGCTGGCGTCCACCGCCCTCTGCGCCGTGACCCAGGCGGCGTGAAGAAGGTTCTCCCTCCGGAGGAGATGGAGCAGGTTTCCGTCAAGCGTGGCACGAAGATGTCTCTGACGACGGTGGTGAAGGAGACCTCCTTCCTGATGATGATGATGCAGGGCGTGTCCCACATGCTGGCTCACCCGCTGCGTGTCAGCTCAGCGCGCTGCGTGGTCCAGTTCGTGGGAGGAAGGCCAAGTACAGCGGAAAGCTGAGCTCCATTGGGAAGATTTTCACAGAAGAGGGGCTGCTGGGATTCTTTGTCGGCTTGATCCCTCACCTCCTGGGAGGTGTGGTTTCCTTGCGGGGCTGTAACCTGCCGGCCCGCTTCCTCAGTGCCTACCTGGTGGGTGACACTCCAGGGGGGCTGGGGAGCGACCAGAATCCAGGTTCCCGGTTCAGCCAGGCCCTGGCCATCCAGAGCCACCCCAGATATGTGATGGGGATGCCATTGAGCGTGCTGACCTACCCCTTCCTGCTGGTGGGCGGTCTCATGGCTGTGAGCACCGGCAGGCTGGGCCCCCGCCTCACTCCTCAGCTCAGTGTTCGAATCCGGCTCCGCTGCTGGAAGGACCCGAGTGTGCAGGGCCAGTTCTTCCGGAGCTCCAGCCTGCTTCTCTGCCGGGTGTCATCGGGATCATACCTTGCCCTGGAGCAACCTGAATCACCTAAAAAAGCACGCTGTCTCGTCCTGGACACCGTGGGTGAGGCCTGACCATCGTGGGACACGTGTAAGACGACCAGCCCAGCAAGACCTAGATGTGCTCCAGGCCAGCTGGGCTTCAGTTTCCGTAGGTGCCATGCGTCTGTCCGGAAGCAGGGGCTGGGTGGCAGTGAGACTGCGTCCAGTGGATTGGTCACTGTTAGGCCTGGGGAAGGTGGGACAGAATCCCCGGGCTTTGCAGATTTCCCGAGTCTGCCTCGTGCAGGGGGCCAGAGAATGGTTCATGGGGCCTGAGGTTGGATGAGCAAAGGCTCGTGAGGTCAGATCCCAGCCCCCATTCACAGCCCTCGGTCAGCCCCAGCTCGCATCCTGCAGCTCAGCTGGGAGCTTCGCTCTCCTGCTTTGTAAATAGGGTGTGATCCCCTTTCAGGAGCCACCGTCATGTCCAGGCCTTTGCTAGGAGGCTGTCTTCGTTTTTCTCAACTCTGCTTTTCTGATAAGGCAGCACCTTCTGAATGGAAACCGTGTGACTGCTCAGAATGTGTCCCCCTTGTCAAATGCTCGTCGGTTTCATGGTGATGCCTCATGTGCAGGATATGGTTACTTGTGCGGCTGTGAACACCCAGATATCAGGTAGATCAGTGTCTCTAGTCCTATCCAGTTGGAAGTTCCTAATAAGATTTGATCCTTTTCCCCTCAGATAAATGCATTGGTGGTGATTTCGAAGAAAGTAAAATAAAATAAAATTGCCAGGTATTTTTAACACCGTTTATGAGAAATGTAAATGGTAACAGACCCAGATTGTGGGACTGCATGGGCTAAAAGAAATGCCTTTATAATTTATAGTAAGGCAAATATTATTGTTTAAAATTATTTGTATGTTATAAAATTTATAGTACTTAATTTTTAAACAGCTGATTTTTAAAATTCTCTACATATCTTTTAGTGGAAGATAATCAATTACCATTAAACTGAAATTTTAAATAAGCACTAATATGTATTGCATGCTGATGTGTCACCAGTCTTCTATATACTTTATATCAATTTGCTTTTTAAGAAATAATTTACATGTTCAAAGAATATAATCAAAAAATGAAAAAGGTATAGAGTGAAAAGCTTTCTGGCCACTGAAGAAATACTTCAAAAATTTCCACCAGGAAATTCCAGCTTTGGGGGAAATCAATGCTACCATCTTCTTCAGTGTTTTTCTTGAGCTTTTCTGTGATTATGCAAACAAATATATATATATATATATATACATATATATATATATATATACATATTTTTCCATCCCGTTTTTACACACTGTTCTACACCTTGCTTCTTCTGATTAGCAGTATATCCTGGTAATATCTCATTCGATGGCATAAATATTTCCTTGTTCTTTATTACAGCATGGTATTTGATTGCATGAGTCCATCAGAACAAACCCTTATAGATGGAAATTTGGGTTTTTTCCACTCTATTCTTACTGTAACAGCACTGCAATAAATATCTGCTACAGTTATCAATTTGCTCATTTACAAGTACATCTGTTCAATAAATTCCAGCTAGAGGAAGTGCTGGTCAGAGGTATGTGTGTGCATTTGATAGATATTGTAAACCGTTTTATGTGGTGGCTGTATTGATGTACACCCCCTTGAGCAGTATACCTGTCTCCACCAGACTGTCACCACCAGAGGTGTTATTGATCTTTTTGATCTTTGCCAATCAGATAGGAAGTGCCTTATTTTGCTTTAAACGGATTTTCTTGTTAATCCCTATAACAATAAGTACTATTATTATCACCATTTTATATATGAGAAATTAAAGCTTACAGAAGTTGGGATACTTGCTCAAAGTTCCTCAGATAAAAGGTGGAAGAATCAAGATTAAACTCACTCTTGTCTGTGTCTTAAACAAAACTCCTAACCATTAAGGAACACAGCCAAATTGTCTTGAAACTTAAATTATATTTCTTATAATTATGTTTGATGATTCAGAACTTAATTCAAAAGGTGCAGCAGGATTTTGCAGTATCTTAGTGTCAGCATTATCACTATAATTATCACTGAACAATAGATGTGTGTCCTAGTTTAAAAAGCACCCTTGTAGATAGAAGGCAGGTAAACCGGCTTCAGTGGTCTCATATGCTATCACGAATTCTGAAAAATTTCACCCCACCCCCCAAAACTTCAGCCCTCATAATCCACACCCAGTGGCTTGGTTTCACACCTAGTTGAACACAGAGGGATGAACTTATATTAGCTGAAATAAAACTTCATTAAGCCTAGGATGTTGACGTCACAGTAACATGCTCGAAATCTAAAAGATAACATAAGGATTACATAGCACCTTTCTTCTCCATAGTTCAAACTGCTTTGCAAATATTAAGTTCGGGTCTTCCTCACATGTTGACGGAGTAAAGTCTGCAAATCAAACAACCAAAACCATGTGACTATTCCCTGTCGCCTCCTGACTTTATTGGAGAGACGGTCTGTGGAGTGGAGGAACCAACTAGATGGGAATCATGCGCTCACATCATTCCAGGCTGCAATCTGGAGACCTCGCATACGCCGGTACTGGTGCAGGTTTGACTTGTTGGCAGCTCTGAGTGGCGTGTTTGAGGTCTCTGCCCGCCTGGAGAGGTTTCACAAAGAGGAACCACTGTCACCACAAGCTCAGCTCGGAAGCCATGAAGTCTGCCCAAGAATCTCCTGGGAGGCGTTTCATGTCAACGGAGAAAACGTGGAGCATTCAGCAAACGGTGCGGGGCAAATGGGGGACCGTCTGAAAAAGCAATAAAGCGGACATGTAACACACGTCTTGTACCAAAATGAATTCCAGATGCATAAAAGATTTAAATGGAAAAGAAAAGTTATCTCAGATGGGAGAGGGATTTTACAGTATGACACAATACTCAGAGCCCATAAAAGAAAATATTAATGAAATAGACTTCCAATTTTTAAAAATTCTGCATAGAAAAACCCATCGTAAATAAAGTCAAAGGCAAATGACAAGCTGGGAACATTTTATTCTGTCGACTGAAAACAAATGCACAATGTGAGAGTTGTGAGTTAAGTTTTATTGGGGCAAAAGGAGGACGAGAGCCTGAGAGACAGCATTTCAGAGAGCTCTGAGGAACTGCTCCGAAGAGGCGGGGGGTGGGGGGGGGGTCAGTATATATGCGACTCTAGTGAAGCGGGGACGTGCGGTCAAGCACACGTTTTGGCAGAAGTTTGCTGCTAGTCACAAGGAGCAGATGTCGCCGTTGATGATTTTAGTGCTTTTCTAGATACGAGGAGATGCAAGAAACTGAGCTCATAAAATCGTCTCCTGAAAATATCGAACTATCTGAAGCCCTGTTCTGCCAGTTTCTCCCGGAGCCCAGAGGGCCTCCTTCCTGCTCTGCAGCCCGAACTCCTTTCAGCATGTGTTGAAGGTCAGCAGCTGCCGCGCCCCGTGATTTAATCCTTGTAGAGGTAGACGGCAAGTGCCAGTTTGTAGTTGGCAATTCCAACTATTATCACAGGCAAGTACTCACTTCTGTAGTTCACAAAGAGCTTCTCCCAAGTAAATGAGAGGACCAACATCCTTAGAAAAGTGGATGAGGAATATGAACTTACAGTTTTCAGAAACAGAAATAGAAATGGCTCTTTTTCTTTAATGTTGTAGTAGCATTTGTATTTTATTTATTTTTAATATCTTTATTGAAGTATAATTGCTTTACGATGGTGTGTTCGTTTCTGCTGTGTGACAAAGTGAGTCAGCTACACATATACATATATCCCCATATCCCCTCCCTCTTGGGTCTCCCTCCCACCCTCCCTACCCCACCCCTCTAGGTGGTCACAAAGCACCGAGCTGACCTCCCTGTGCTACGCGGCTGCTTCCCACTAGCTACCTATTTTACATTTGGTAGTGTATATATATCCATGCCGCTCTCTCACTTCCAGCTTCCCAATCCCCTGCTGTGTCCTCAAGTCCATTCTCTACATGTGTGTCTTTATTCCTGTCCTGCCCCTAGGTTCATCAGTACTGTTTTTTTAGATTCCATATATGTGCATTAGTATAAGGTATTTGTTTTTCTCTTTCTGACTTACTTCACTCTGTATGACAGACTCTAGGTCCATCCACCTCACTACAAATAACTCAATTTCATTTCTTTTTATGGCTGAGTAATATTCCATTGTATATATGTGCCACACCTTCTTTATCCATTCATCTGTCAGTGGACACTTACGTTGCTTCCATGTCCTGGCAACTGTAAATAGTGCTGCAATGAACATTGTGGTACATGTAGCTTTTTGAATTACAGTTTTCTCAGGGTATATACCCAGCAGTGGGATTGCTGGGTCCTATGGTAATTCTATTTTTGGTTTTTTAAGAAACCTCCATACTATTCTCCATAGTGGGTGTATCAATTTACATTCCCACCAACAGTGCAAGAGGGTTCCCTTTTCTCCACACCCTCTCCAGCATTTATTGTTTGTAGATTTTCTTTTTTTGTAGATTTTTTGATGATGGCCATTCTAACCAGTGTGAGGTGATAGGTACCTCACCGTGGTTTTGATTTGCATTTCTCTAATGATTAGTGGTGTTGAGCATCTTTTCATGTGTAAGGCCAGACACTATAAAACTCTTAGGGGAAAACATAGGCAGAACACTCTTTGACATAAATAACAGCAAGATCCTTTTTGACCCACCTCCTAGAGTAATGGAAATAAAATAAAAAACAAATTGGACCTAATGAAACCTAAATGCTTTTGCACAGCAAAGGAAACCATAAACAAGACGAAAAGACAACCCTCAGAATGGGAGAAAATATTTGCAAATGAAGCAATTGACAAAGGATTAATCTCCAAAATATACAAGCAGCTCATGTGGCTCAATATCAAAAAAAAACCCAATCCAAAAATGGGCAGAAGACCTAACTAGACATTTCTCCAAAGAAGACATACAGATGGCCAGAAATGGCTCTTAAGCTGATGTTCAAACTCTCACGTGAGAAAAGAAAGGCAAATTAAACTACAAAGAAAGGCAAATTAAAGTCAAGAATTCAAAAGCTGTTAGCAGCCTCAATTGGCCAGGCTCTAGGGGAAACTTGTATGCTCATGCTGGTGACAGTAATTTGGTCAAATTTAGGATTTATGAAAACTCAAATGCTTATGCTCTTTGACCCACCAATTCTACTTCTAGGGGAATGTAATTTTGAAGAGGGTAGTCAGGAAAGGATTTGATGGAAAGGCAAGGTCTGAAGGAAGTGAGGGAGTGAGCTGTGCTGATGCAGTGGGAAGACCAGCCCAGGCAGAGCACCTGAAGCTGAGTGGAGCTGAGGGAGGGAGAGGCAGGTGGGTGGCGGGACAGCAGGAGGGCCAGTGTGGCCAGACTGGGGAAAGCAGGGGGGGACCATGCGGGAGATGGAAGAGAAGTTTTGGCGGAGCAGGACAGAAACACACATACACACATATATATACACATCTGAATATATACATATATATTCTTTCTCAGATTCTTTTCCATTAGAGGTTATTACAAGGCATTGAGCATAGTTCCCTGTGCTGTAGAGTAGGTCCTTGTTTATCTATTTTATATATAGCGGTGTGTATCTGTCAATCCCCAATTCCCAGTTTATCCCTCTCCCCCTTCCCCTTTGGTAAACATAAAACTGTTATCTATGCTTGTGGGTCTATTTCTGTTTTGCAAATAAGTTCATTTGTATCGTTTTTTTAGATTCCACATATAAGTGCTATCATATGATATTTGTCTTTCTCTGTCTGACTTACTTCACTAAGTATGATCATCTCTAGGTCCATCCATGTTGCTGCAAATGACATTATTTCATTCTCTTTTATGGCTGAGTAATATTCCATTGTATATATGTACCACATCTTTTTTATCCATTCTTCTGTTGATGGACACTTAGGTTGCTTCTATATCTTGGTTATCACAAGTAGTGCTGCTGTGAACACTGGGGTGCATGTTATCTTTTTGAATTACAGTTTTGTCCAGATATATGCCCAGGAGTGGGATTGCTGGATCACATGGTAACCCTAATTTTAGTTTTTTAAGGAACCTCCATACTGTTCTCCATAGTGGCTGCACCAATTTACATTCCCACCCGCAGTGCAGGAGGAAGGAGGTTCCCTTTTCTCCACACCCTCTCCAGCATCTACTGTTCGTAGACTTTGTGATGACGGCCGTGCTCACCGGAGCGAGGTGGTGGCCTGCACTTTTGAAAGCTCGCCCTACCTGCTGTGCTAAGAACAGGGCGTGGGGCGGAGCAGTTAGGAGCGATGGGGCGAGGCGCGAGATGACAAAGGGTGGCCTCAAGATGACAGCAGTCGAGGCGGTGGGAAATATCCAGACTGTGGGTGTGTTGTGAAAGTAGTCGCTCGGATTTATGACAGATTCTATCTGGGGTTGAGAGAAAGAGTCTAGAATGACTCTGAGATTTCTGACCTGAAAAACTGGAGGGTGACGTGCTATGAACTGTGATGAAGGAGTCTAAGGGGGGAGCAGATTGGGAAGGAGCTCAGGTGTCCGATCACAGACAGGACCGTGTGGAGGTGCTCGCTAGACACGCAAATGGAGATACCAGCTCAACAGCTGGCTATACGAATTTGGGGTTTGGGGGAGGGACCCGGGCCAAAGCTCTAAAATTAGGACGTCAGCACATATGAAATGGTCATCAGAGCCTGAGAACTGGATGGATGAGAGCATCAAGTTAGTGCATGTAGAGAAGGGAAATGAAAAAGCATCCTCCAGTGCACCAGCACGTAGCGGTAGAAGTGGTCAGAGGAGCCACAGAACAGACTGAGAAGTAGCAACAAGTGAGGTTAAGGGCAGAACCCAAGGGTGGAGCCCTGCGAGCCAGACAAAGGAGGTCACCAAGGGGGCACAGTGAGAAGTTCCCGCACTGCCGGTGGGGCGGGGAGAGGGCCCTGAGAACGGGCCATTCCGTCTGTCGTGGGTCGATGTGGGTCGTCAAGGAGCCTGACCACACACAGTCGTAGAGGGTAGTAGGGTGAACGCGAGACCGAGGTGGGTTCCAGAAAGCAGAGAACCAAGCCTCAAGATGTTACTACCGCTCAGCCAGAAAAAGAATGAAATGATGCCACTGGCAGCAACGCGGATGGACCTGGAGATGAGCATACTAAGTGAAGTCAGCCAGACAGAGAAAGACAAATACCATGTGATATCACACTTATACGTGGAATCTAAAATAGGACACAGATTAACTTATCTACGAAACAGAAACAGACTCACAGACATAGAGAACAGACTTGTGGATACCAAAGGGGAAAGGGGGGGGAGGGATAAATTAGGAGTTTGGGATTAACATATACACACTACTGTATATGAAATAGAGAATCAACAAGGACCTACAGTATAGCACAGGGAACTATATTCAATATCCTGTAATAAACCAGAATGGAAATGAATATGAAAAATATATGTATGTATTCTATATGTATATAACTGAATCACTTCTCTGTACACCTGAAACTAACACAACATTGTAAATCAACTTCGATTTTTTAAAATGGAAAAAAAAAGCTATTACTATCAATTTACAGGAAATATAGGTGAGACAGGAACATGCTGGACAAAGTCATGAGGCTGCAGTAAGCCGAATCCAGAACGTGGGGACTTCCACGGGGAAAATGAGCTTTGTATAAAAACCCAGAAAACATAAATGGCATGAAAAGAGGGGAGGGGGAGAGACCGTTAGAGACGAAAAACCGCCTCTAAATACAATATGTTGAGTGCCTGAGTTGAGCCAATCTACTATTAAAAAAAGATGTTTTTGAGACAAACTAGGAAATTTAAACCCTGATCATGTATTTATTGTAGATTTGTTGTATGATATTGGTATTGTGACTGGCATTTTTTAGAGTCATTATCTGTTAGAGATGTACAGTGGATGATTTACAGGTGAATGATACGACGTCTGGGATTTGGTTTAAGATACTCCAGATTTAGGGAAGGCGGGTGCATGAAATAAGATTGACAAAATGTTTACAGTCTTTGAAACTGGGTAATGATATATGTCTTTCTACCTTTGTGTATGCTTGAAGTTTTTCAAAATAATTTAAAATAAAAAGACGAAAGCTAAATTCAAGACATATAAAAAAGCAGCAGCAGAGTGCTGAAGGGATAGCCAGAAGGAAAGGGCGCTTGAAAGGCTTTTTAGATTTGTTTTCAAGGTGGGAGAAATAAAGGAACATTTGTATGCTATGGGGAAGGTGAAGCAGAGAGAGAAAATCCGATGGTGCCGGAGAGAAGGGAGAATGGCTAGGGTAAAGTCTCTGCAGAGAGAAGAAGTTTTGAGATCTGGTGCAAACGTGGAAGAACGGGCCGGTCACCCACAGTAACAGGAGGTGGGCACGGGTGCGAGAGGCTCGGGACATAGGAGACAGGCGCGCCTTGAAATCCTGGAGCTTTCAGTTCCCTCAGCAGGGTCACCAGCCAGGTGAGGCTGGGGATGCCCTGTGGGAGGTCTGGGCAAGGAGGATGGTTTGTCCCGGAGAGCAGGCGAGGGGGAGGGATGGTGTGATTACCAGGCAGCGATCACAGCCTACTGGGCGTTCCGTGGCCAGAAATTAAAGTGAGCCTGATGAGCGAGAGCTTTTCTCTGGCCGGATACCCTGGATGAGCGCAGGCGAGGGAGAGGTGGAGTTTCAACCAGCCTTGAGGTCCTGCCAGGGGCGTATTCAGACGGGAGAGCACCAAGGGCGCTGAGAGCTGTGTTCTTTAGAGTCAAGCTAGGCTGCTGTAACAAAGCAATCCAACATTAATTCTGAGACTTAAAGCAGATTTCATGTCTATTTCAAGCCACAGGCCGAAGTGACCGTGCCGGGTCGCTAGGTCTCAGCTTCAGAGGATCCTTTAAGGGGAAGAGGGGGGCCTTCTCTCTCGTTTGTCTTTCGTGATAGGGCTTTGCTCCCATCTGAATCGTGGATACTGGGAAGCCGGCACATCTTTACCCGTTATCAGGAGGCGAAAGAACGCAAGAGGAGAAGGCACTGCCCTTGTTTTAAGGGCCTAGCCCGCAGGGGTCGCACATCACTTAGGCTCATATTCCGTTGGTAAAAGGTTAGTCCTACGGCCACATTTAAATCAAGGAAGCCCAGGAAATGTAGTGTATATGGCCAGCTGTGTGCTCAGCTCTAATTCTAGCATCCTGGAAGGAAGGAGGATGGATAGGGCAGGTGGATATTAGAACTCTCTGCAAGGGAGTGAAGTCGTAATTGACCAAGGAAAGTATGCTAGGTAAGGAGGAGAGAGGGGGATCCGGAGGGCTGAGGCGTGACCGGGAGGTGGTGGCTCGAGGGGCTGCAGACCTCAGCACAGGGACAGGGTGTCAGGGACCAGAGGCGACAGGGGTGGCAGTGGTGGTACCAGAGGATGCTGGCCGTTGAGAGTATGAGGTCAAGCTCCAGGGTGTGATCTCACGGTGCATGACTGACCCAGGCAAAAGCCCAGGAAGAAAGGAAGTCAAGGGGCTGAGGGCTGGAAAGCTGAAGCCTGAGACAAACGGGTATTGAAATGACTTAGAATCACGACAGGACTTTTCCTGGAGGCAAGGACCAGGAGCCAGCTGCTCAAACCTCTGAGAAATAAGGGCAAAGGGCAGTGAGGCACAGGAGGTGGTGTATCTGATGACGTGAGAGTCAAAGCTGGGGTTGGGGGGAGGGGAGGAGTTTGAAACTGGCCTCGAGGAGGAAGGAGACCCCAACTCCACGCCACGCGGCTTACAGGACCTCAGCTCGCCGACCAGGGGTTGAACCCAGGACCCTGGCGGCGAAAGCGCCGAATCCTCACCACTAGGCCCCCAGGGAACTCCCCAGACATCCTTCTTAAAAGAAAATTTTAAATGATCCTTAATGTTCCGTGAAAATAACGTTTCTGGAACCCTCACAGGTGGAAAAACTTTAGCATTTTTCTCAAAGCCTTAGGAAATCAGAAGCAAATATTTATCTCCTCTGGATCTCTGAGTGAATCCACACTGGGAAAATCTGTCTCATATCCAGGTCATTTTGTCTCTTTAGTTAAAAAAAAAATATATCAAACGGCTTGTCAAATCTGCCATGTGGTATAATCAAGCCACACTATCATCCAGTTTTAAGGAACTATAATTCTTTTGAATCCTTTCCAAGAATCTCTCCCAGATTATTCCTGTCACGTTTCTAGTTTATGAATCAGGACTTTCATTCATTGATTTCTTCAACAAGTATTTCTTTCCTTAGCAACCGTTCCAGCACAGCTTTGTCCTAGGCACTTAGGAGGTTATAAGGCAGTCCATTTCCAATCCCACAAGGGTCTACAATCTACTTGGGATGGGAAGAGGAAAAACAGAAGAAGGAAGGGAGGGAGGGAGGAAGGAAGGAGGGAAGGAAGGAAGGAAGGAGGGAAGGGAGGGAGGAGGGAAGGAAGGAAGGGAGGAAGGGAGGAGAAAAAAAAAGAAAGAGCACAGAAGTCATATTATTAAAAATATTATCTTTATCACTGACAAAACTAGATTGTAGAACATAGCTTGACCTGTGGTCAAAATCAAGCTTCTAAATAATTTGTCCCCACAGAGTACATGGGCAACGGTGTGCTGTCTCCTTTAAGAAAAAGAGCTGTCTCAACAAGCTTATGGTAGGAAGTAGTAAAGAATATTGGATACTGAAGGAAGGAAGGAAGGAAGGAAGGGAGGGAGGAAGGAAGGAGGGAAGAAGGAAGGAAGGGAGGGAGGAAGGAAGGAAGGGAGAATGCCTTTAAAGTGGTCAAAATATATGTATCTTAAATTCAGAAAAAAAATATGCGAAACCCATGAAACAAAAACTATGAAACTTCATTGTGGGACATGAAACAAGGCTTGCAGAGGTGGAGAGACTTGCTGAGTTCCTGGATGGGTAGACTCAGTACTGGAACAATATCAAATATGCCCAAATTCATCTAAAATGCAGTGTACTTCAGTAAGCATCCCAACCCAGATTTTTACAAAATTGACAAGTTGATCATAAAAAATGATTGGGAAAGGTAAATAAGAGCCAAAAAATTTTTTTTATGAGAATGAGAGTAAGTGAGGGACTTGGCCCTTGACAGAAATCAAAATATCCTCTCAATCTATGATGACGAGAGTCTCATAACTGACTGGAAAGGAAAAAACAAATACATAGAAGAGAATAGAAAGTGCATGAAAAACAGCTGGAAGTTAATGTTAACTTCTAACAGTGAGTTTTTCATATGTTGGACACCAGTCTAATTTTTAATGTTTAGAACACAGTGATTTTTAAAAAATTTGACTTGGAAAAAATTATAATGCTGTAACAAAATTGCTTCCATTCTCATCTACTTATTTATGTAAATACAGTTTCTCAGCGTTTACATCTATAACAACAAAGGAAAAGTATGAATTAATGTTGAACCTGTCTGATTCTTGCAATGAGTAATATTTATCCATGACAGTGAATAAGGTGAATCTTAGCTTTATCTGTCATTGAGAAATGCATTTATAGCACAATTTTACTTTTTATGTTTAAGAATTATAAATTTTTGTTATATTGATAAATTTTGAACTAGAATGATAGACTATTTTAATTTAGAACTTCATTAGCCCAGAAAATTAAATTTATATACATATTTTGTTACAGAATATAACTGAATAATCAAAGATTTTGAAGTATGCAAATTGTTTTACATTAAGATAAAATTATGTGGGAGAAGTGAAATAGAAATATTAGTTCAAGGATATCAGAGAATGATGCAAAATCTTTGCCTGTTAAACAAGAGGTATCACGCAGATTTCATTTGATATTTTATTGTACAGTATATTGATATAATTGCTTATGTGATTGTTTTTCTTTAATAGTTTGTCTTGTGAGAGTAGTTAAACGGATAAGATTCTAGTGCCAGACTGATGGTTTCTAATCATTACTTGGCTGTTCATTAGCTGTGCACAGCTACTTAACTGCGTGTATCAGTTTTCTCATCTGTAAAATGGGAGTGATAATACTACTTCCCTCGTAGGGTTGTTGCCAGGGTTAAATGATCTAACAACAAGAAAATGCTTAGGACAAGGTCTGGGACACGGTAAGTGTTACGGATGGGCTTGCTATTCTTTTGAAGAAATAGTATGCCACACCTAAGAATATCAGAGATGACTGATCTATTAATAAGAAACATTTGATATGCAAATTGGCATACAATCTGCTTAAATAACTAACAAGTGCCATGCTATATGTTGTTATTCATTCAACAAATACTAACTTGGCTACTGGTTTGTGATGGTCTATGTGATGTATCTTTTAAAAATATTTTATACTTTTTATAGTCATTAAAATAAAAAAGTAACTGCTCTAACTTCTTAACGTATAACAAGGTTTAAAGAAAACGTATGAATCCACATTTAATTCCTTCCAGCAATTAATCTGAAATCATATTTTGCTGTCTAGTTTAATCCAAACCACAACTCATGAACTCCTCTCATGTTTTATAAAGACAAAAACAATTTTTAAAAGGTTGAAAGGTTAAATAAACTTGAGAAAGGCTGGCTTACACCATAAAGTTACTAAAATGCTGAATAAAAGTACAAGGTTGTCAAAATACCTGCATTAACTATTCTAGTTGGACTCCAGCACTATTTATGCGGCATTATTATATAAAGATACCACTGAATGACAACATATGCATGTTTTTTTCAACTGAATAAAATTTAACTATAGGCTTGGTCAACATCACTGGTAGGTGCCAATGGATCCACATTAACTTTTTCAAGCCACTAGATTTTTTTTAATTGAAGTACAGTTGATTTACACTTGTGTTAGTGTATCAAGCCACTCGATTTATAGTCAATGCCCTGCAGTACTAATGCACTGCTCTTCTCCTTGGTAATGTGCTAAGCAATGGACTGAAAATTCATCCAGTGCTTTCCAGTCTATAACATTAATGAGGTTTACAAAGTATTTAACTCACTACAACAATAGTTAGCTGTGCTTTTGACCTTAATTAATGAATGGAATCTCAATTATTCTTGGAAGGAAGGCAGACAGAGAACAGCCATGCTTAAACTTTTTTGGGTTAGGGGGCATCAAAGAGAATCTTAAAAGTATGGTCTCTCTCCAAAGAACTGCACATTCTTGCAAGACTTTGCGTAGAATTTCAGGGGATCTGAGTGATGTTTCTCAAAGTATTGTCCACAAACCATCTGCATCCAACTTTCTTTTTTTTTTTAATTAATTAATTTATTTTTGGCTGCGTTGGGTGTTCGTTGCTGCGCGTGGGCTTTTTCTCTAGTTGTGGGGGGCAGGGGCTGCTCTTCGTTGTAGTGCGCGGGCTTCTCATTGCGGTGGCCTCTCTTGTTGCAGAGCACGGACTCTAGGCGTGCAGGCTTCAGTAGCTGTGGCACGTGGGCTCAGTAGTTGTGGCTCGCGGGCTTAGTTGCTCCGCGGCATGTGGGATCTTCCTGGACCAGGGCTTGAACCCGTATCGCCTGCACTGGCAGGTGGACTCCTAACCACTGTACCACCGGAAAGTCCCTGCATCTGAATTTGTTGAGGTTCTATGTAAAGTTCATTTCCTGAGTCCCACTCTCACTAGATTGGAATCTAACAGGATCAGGCCCAGAAATAGGACTTGAACAATGTCCACAAGTGAGACTGTTTAAAAACAAACTTTACTTTTTATCAAAGGAAAACACACACACACAAGCACATTCATATCTATCATTTAAAAAGTCAAATAGTCTCCACAGAAGATATACAGATGGCCAACAATCACATGGAAGGATGCTCAGCATCACTGATTATTAGAGAAATGCAAATCAAAACTGCAATGAGGTATCATCTCACACCGGTCAGAATGGCCATCATCAAAAAATCTACAAACAATAAATGCTGGAGAGGGTGTGGAGAAAAGGGAACCCTCTTGCACTGTTGGTGGGAATGTCAATTGATACAGCCACTATGGAGAACAGTATGGAGGTTTCTTAAAAAACTACAAATAGAACTACCATATGACCCAGCAATCCCACTACTGGGCATATACCCTGAGAAAACCATAATTCAAAAAGCTACATATACCACAATGTTCACTGCAGCACTATTTACAACAGCCAGGACCTGGAAGCAACCTAAGTGTCCATCGACAGATGAATGGATAAAGAAGATGTGGCAATCTAAGAAAAAAGGAAAAAATGGTTCTGATGAACCTAGGGCAGGACAGGAATAAAGATGCAGGTGTAGAGAATGGATTTGAGGACGTGGGGAGGGGGAAGGGTAAGCTGGGACGAAGTGAGAGAGTAGTATTTTCATATATACACTACCAAATATAAAATAGATAACTAGTGGGAAGCAGCTGCATAGCACAGGGAGGGCAGCTTGGTGCTTTGTGACCACCTAGCGGGGGTGGGATAGGGAGGGTGGGAGGGAGGCACAAGAGGAGGGGGATACGGGGATATATGTACACGTATAGCTGATTCACTTTGTTATACAGCAGAAACTAATACACCATTGTAAAGCAATTATACTCCAATAAAGATGTTTTAAAAATAAAATAAATAAAATAAAAAGTCCAACAGTACTAAAAGGCTTTATAATAAAACCCAGCGGTCCCCTGCTCACCCTTCCCCCTGCCAGTCCCAGCCCTACAGGTTACCACCTTCAACTTTTCTAGCTAGCTTCACTGATATCTTCCTCCATCTCTTTAAAAAGTTATATGCTTCTGTCACTGTTTCTTGACTTGCCAATTTAAGTCCCTGTCTCTTGACTTCCCGCCATTGTGAATAAATACTAGACCACCCCTCCCTTACCCCAACCCCACTTTTCCTCTTCCCTCCCCCAGCATAGTTACGTATAATTTTTGTTAAATCAATAGCTGATGTTACATTAGTGAGACTATATAAATATCGGTTACTCAGTGACCAAGAGCCAGGTAATGCATTGCAACCACACTTCTTCTTTTCCTGCACACGCTTTCTTTTTTTCTGAAGTTAATAATTGCCTCATTTTATCATTTGTTTGATTTTTCCAGCTACCTATCGTTAATTTTTCCCCAATGCTCCAGCATCTCTGCCATATACTTATTAAGAATATACTCCTTACACTTGAATACTTCCGTTCTGTTTTGCTTAGCTACCTCTGGAGCCCCTTCCCTTCTCCTGTCCCTAGCCTGTTGTTTTCTAGAGGTCCTGGTCGCCCTTCCTGCCACCTAGCTGCTTTTTTCCCCTAGTATCTTCTTGCCTGTATCTTCCTTTTTCTTGTTTTAATCCCCTATTCTGCTAACGTACATCTTCCAGCTGCCTGAAAAAGAATGGAGGTACAATGTTTGAGAACTTGCGCATTTAAAAGTGTGTGTATTCTACGCTACTGATTTACGGTTTAGTTTAGTCAAGGATCCTAGGATGAAAACAGTCTTCCTCTGAACGTTTAAGGTGGTGCTCTGTTGTCTGCCACCATCAAAAGCAGCTAGAAGGCTTCCCTGGTGGCGCAGTGGTTGAGAGTCCGCCTGCCGATGCAGGGGACGCGGGTTCGTGCCCCGGTCCGGGAGGATCCCACATGCCGCGGAGCGGCTGGGTAAATAAAGAGCGGCTAGAAACGGCTCTGATGCTGTTCTGAGTCCTACTCAATTTGTTGATTAGCTTTTCTCTCTGAAAGGTTTTACAGTATTTTTTCCCTTATCCAAGGTGTTCTGAAATTTAATGATGAAATGCCTTGAAGTTCAAGGACATGTCTTGTTCTGGGCAGGCCCTATCCATATGGGGACACCTCCCCTTCAGCTATGGGAAATTTTCTTTTATTATTTCTTTGGTGATTTGCTCCCCACTGTTTCCTCTGATCTCCTTTCTGAAGCTCCTATTAGTAAGTCTGTGGATGGATTCACCAATCTTCTCATCTTTCCTCTTCTATTTTCCATCTTTCCCAACTTCATCCTTCAGTTCTTTTCATTGAATATTTTATTTACATCATGTATTTAGTTTTCAAGAGCGCTTTCTTGTTGAGTGTTCTTTCATCGCTTCCTGTTTTTGTGTTACAGGCATATCGCACTTTGTCCCTTTGATGCTATTAATCAGTTACAGCTTTGAAGTCCCGTTCTCCTTGCATTGTCTGTTTGCTCCAGATCCCTTTCACTTCGGTGGGTATTTTCCTTACCATGTTGCTGGTGTTCATCACATGGTTACCGATTCCTGGACT
Organism: Physeter macrocephalus; assembly: GCF_002837175.3. Taxonomy (NCBI): domain Eukaryota; kingdom Metazoa; phylum Chordata; class Mammalia; order Artiodactyla; family Physeteridae; genus Physeter; species Physeter macrocephalus. Next base: position 2,993,839 of record NC_041220.1, read on the forward strand.
GCCCTTCATACTGAAGAGTGAGACCCTAAACATTTTAGAAGAAATTCTCCGTGTGGAGTACTGATTTGTGAAATCCACAAGCAGGCGCTCTAGCAGAGAACCGGCCTTCCACTGGGCTCCCGCCACGGCAGATGTCTGGAGAGCTTTTGTCTGCCGCCATCCTTTCTCTCTGGCCAGGCACTCACCTGATGCCCCTCTTTGGCCCACGATGGATAGACAGTGCCTGGTAGTGCAGGGTGAGGACAGAAGGGCCCTGGGGTCTAACTAGTTCACGTGTAGACCTTCACCCGTCCTTCAGGGACCCTCACCTCCCAAGTGCGGAGGCTTCAGAGTCTCGGGGGGGGGGTGGCCCGCATCTTCATTCTTGGGTTTGAACTCCTCCTCTCTGATCAACTAGTTACTCCTCCTTCATCCACTTTCCACCTGCAAACGCTTGTCCTTGGCCAAACGTTTGTGGAAATCTCTCCTGCCCTTTGTCCTCGTTCCTTGCGGGCCGACACTTTCTTATTCCTTTGCTGTCGTTTTAGTGGGCTTTGAGGAAGTGGAGGTGGGGCAGAGTGCCGGTGGGCAGGTCCCAGTTTGAAGCAGAATTCCAAAGTAATTTTTGTGCAACAAACAGGGAAGGGTCAGTGGCTAGGGCACAGGTGGCATTGGCACACCAGATGACTACCGGCTGAATACGAGAACTGGATGAATTCACGTAGAATTCACGATTGAAGAGCAATGAAGTATGATGTCTGTTGAACTACTGACTTAAGCGGTCATCAGACCCCCAAAATAAAATCCCTGTCAAATGAACAACTGAACAAAAAAGAAAAAAAAAAGAAAGAAAAAGGAAGGAAGGAAGGTCACACACATGTTACGTGTAGCTATTTCTACTTACCCAGCTTGCAGATGGACACGTGACCATATCCATCTTGGTACCTCCCTGCATTCTCTAAATGTTACACACTGTGTTTGAGTGTGAATGAGTGCGTGGGAGGGGGTTTCTGTATCGCTCCCAAGACCTCACCTCTGGAGGTGAAATAAAGTCCACAGAATCTGAAATACGTGCACGAATTTAAGTGCCTGAACCGAAGTTACACACCTTAGAGGCATTAATAAATAGGTAAATATTACCTGAAAAGAAACTATTTTTTTTTAAGTTTGGAAGAAGGAAGTGTCTTGTGGGCAGTTTTTTAAACTGAGAAGTAACAGTATCAGATCAACATTTTTACATTTAATTTGTTCAAAAAAACCCCACATCCCCGCTACCGATTACCTCACAGAATCCATGTATGGAGCTGGAGATGCAAAAATCCATAATCCTCGGTCCTGTCAATAGTTGTATTCATGGCCAGTTAGGGTAATGCTCCTTCAAATGTAGGAAAATATGCAATAAAAAATTGAGTTTGCTATGTTTAAATTCTTTTTAAAACGTATTTAAAAATTATTTTTCACACAACTATGTATACAATAGACAACTAACGAGAACCTACCCTGTGTATAGCACAGGGAACTCTACTCAATGCTCTGTGGTGACCTAAACGGGAAGGAAATCCAAAAAAGAGAGGATATATGTGTATGTATGGCTGACCCACTTTGCTGTACAGCAGAAACTAACACAACATTGTAAAGCAACTATACTCCAATAAAAATTAATTAAAAAATTATTTTCACCATTCCTTTATTCTTGCCTCATAAATGATTTGCAAAATGACATCAAAATATGAAAACAATAGAGGAGGCCCATTGGTGATGACTCTTCCCCTGGTACACCGAAAGTTAAGCAGGTTTATTTGCCTCAAATAACAAGCAATTGAGGACAGAAAACAGGACCCTCTCTTATACACTGCTTTTGGCTTCAGATACTAGCGAGTCATCTCACTGAATGGGGAAGGGCAGCCGGGGTACAGGGACTGTGGCTCAATAATGTTATTGAGGGACACACTTCCCTGCTCTGGCTGGTTTCACGCTCAGGCTGCAGCAAAAGAGCTATCGCGTTACATGTAGACATACAACCCCCAAAGGAAGGAAAAACCCCACCTCCCTCCTTATAGCTCTCTATGAAGAGTGCAGAAACTTCCAGAACGCCTCCTTCCCCTCCGGCTCCTTTCCCTCTTGCTTCCTGTTCCCCATTAGCTCATTCCTGAGCTACCACCTTGCAAAAGCAACGGGATTTCCCGTCGGTCTTTCAGACTCAGGCTGGGGACAGTGTCGGTCTGCCCTGAGGCACGCAGGCCTGGGGAAGGAACGGACACCTGAACAAAACTGGGCTTCTGTTGGGAAGAAGCGGGTAACAGGTATCGGGTAGGCTACAGGCTCCACGACATTCTAATTGTGGAAGCAAAACGCCTACAGCAATTTACAGAACTCACACTCAGATTGGAGGGAACGCTCACCGGGACTCAGAATGGAATAGGACCAGGAAGTCAGCCTTCCCCTTCTGAGACCTATTCTGCATCTCCAGACCCTCAGGATATTGTCTGAGTTCCTCCTCCTCTCCAGGGCTGCCTGAAGCAGCAGCCGGAGGATTATCTTCCCAGACGGAGGATGAGGTGAATGAGACTATGGAAGGACCAGCGCTGGAGCCTGGGACGACGCTGAGCCTCAGGGGTGAAGCAGTGACCAACGGATGCCAGGGGACACAAGGGGTTTCCGAAGAGGCCCGGCACAGCCAGGAGGAGAAACAATGAAGCTGGGGTGCAAGGGCTGTCTGGAGCCGTCTCCCAGAACTCGGTTGGTCAGGATTTTTGTAACACTTAAAATCCAAAGCAAGAAAGGTGTGGCCAGAACCAGGATGAGGGACAACGTGGAGTTGAGAGGAAGCAAAGCGGGAGAAGGGCACCATTTCAGTTCCTTTTTTCTCCCCTAACTGAAGTGTTGTCTTTAGCTGTAAATGCACACTTTTCCTTTAGAGTTGCCCAGTCAGGTCCGAAATTGAGAAAGATGGCAGGGCAGGCTGAGTTTTTAATTGTCCCTTGTGGATGATCCCACAGACTTGGACAGGGGTGGGAGAGAAACAGCCCTTGGAGGTGAGGAGCAAAGGACACCACATCCAATTCCTCTTTCGTACGCTGTTGCAAAAGCTGCTAGGCACACCACGAGTATGCAGATTTTAGTTTTAAGAATAAAAGCCATTTTCTGACCAAGGATGGGGTAAGGAACGGTGGTGTGTGGCCGGCCATGATATGACCCGGGACCTTGTCTTAATAAAATCACAACAGATGAGACCAATACCTGAAATACAGGACACTGACCAATACTGGCAGTCCGGTGAGGTAGATGCTTTCAATAAACAGAGAGAAACAGCAGAGCTGCAAATCAGGGTTCTGTGCACACTCCATCATGGGAAAGGATGAACCAGCATGAACATTTAATCCACCATTTTAATGGTAAAAATCTGAAGGAAAACAAAAATGACTGCGTTTCAATTTCTACCACCTTTCCCATACTTGTGTGAAATTTCAGCACATCTTCACTCACAGCTAGTTTCCCACCAAGGCCAGAAACCTACGCAATAAAAAATGATAATGCAAATTAAATTGGGCCCAGAAAAGATATGTTGGATTACATTTCTATTCATGGAAATACATTTGCCTTTTTGCGTCTCCAGGAGTCCTCCTTCCAACAAGTCTAAGAGAATCCAGGTGAAGCGCTCAGTGACCGCGGCTCATGCAGGGCATGGTGTGGGTCGGGATCTCACCACCGTGGAAAAGCTGGGCAGCCAGCGCTGGAAGGCGGGTCCCTCACACCGCAGCCGGGAGTTCTCACAGACCCAGGGAGGGGCTGGCAGGTGAGTGAACTCAGGTATCACGGTAAGTCCTCCCTTCCCCACACCAAACAGCTTCTGCCTGGTATCAGGTTAGGATGTGCTCTGTTACATGTGTATTAGGAAAGCAGTCCCTTGTTCTAAAATAGCTTAAGTTTCTAAATCTACGTAGTGAATTCCACGTGCAACTTTTTACGTAACTATGGGATGGTGGCCCAAGATGCCAAACAGCAAATTACTCGACCAAATACTTAAAAACCCCAAAACTTCACAAAAGCGAACGCGGAGAACTCTCACGTGGATCCGGCACAAGCGCCAGTATCTGGGGTGTCGCGAGATTCCGTCCAATCAGCCCCTGAGCGGCGACCTCGTGCAGGAAGCCCGCTCCCCCAGCGCACGCCTCCCGCGAACGAGCCCGCGCACCTGCACAGGCGACGGCCCAGGTTCAGCGGCTTTGTCTCAACGCGACAAAGACCCGCCCTGCAGCTCTCCGGGGCTCCGAGGGACGCAGCGCCCCGGGGACCCCCGCCGCCTTCGGAGCCACGCCCCCCCGCCCCCTCCCACGGGCCCCGGCCCCAGTCCCAGCGCCCCCCCAGCCCTGCCCCCCCACG
>NC_041220.1:2998733-3008514 GCF_002837175.3 Physeter macrocephalus
GGATGCGGGGCCGGGCGTGGTCCCGGGGCCAATGGCGGCCGCGCTCCTCCCGCGCCGGCGGCGGCTCCTCCCGCGGGGAGAACTGTCAGCGCGCGGCGGCGGCGGCGGGCCAGCCCCCTCATATGACCGGCCGGCGGCCCCGGCGCCGAGCACAGCTGCCCGCGCCGCGATGGCCCCGCCGCCGCCCCCGGCCGCGCGGTGAGCCGGGCCGAGGCCGCGGAGCCGCAGCCGCAGCCGAGCCGCAGCGCCATGGCCCCGACCCTGCTGCAGAGGCTCTTCAACAGGAAGGGCGGCGGCGGCGGCGGCTCCGCGGCGGCGGCGGCGGCGGCGGCGGCGGCGGCCCCGGGCCGGGCGCCCCGGGAGGGGCCGGCCTTCAGGTGAGGGGCCGCGGGACGGAGGGGCTCGGAGCGGGAAGGGACGAGGGAAGGGGCCCGCCCGGCACGCCGCCGCCGCCCCGGCACCGTGGGCCCCGGTCAGGCGCCGCGCGGCCCCCCCTCCCGCTTGGAGGTGCCGGGCCTCCGGGGGTGCCCGCCGCGGGCCCGGGGGTCGCGGGTCGCGGGGGGCCTGGAGCGCCGCTGCAGCCTATTGTGTGGGAGACTACGCGGCGCGAGGCGGCACCGCCTCCTCCCTCGCCGTGGGACCGGCTCTCGGACGCGTGCCTGGCAGCGAGTCGCTTCCCCGCCGCGGGGCGCCGGCTGCGCGGGGCGTGTGCGGGGCCCGAGATGCCCGCGCAGCGAAGCTGGTGCGTGTGCGCACGGACTGACCCCCGGTACGCGCCTCCGGAGAAGCGCCGCGCGCGCGGGCGGCGCGCTGGCATCCTGGGTGCCTTCGGTTGCTTTCTCCCGGTTGCTCGCCGGCAGCCTTGGGCGCCGGGTGTGATCCGATCCCCGTTTCACGGCCAAGGGAACGTGAAGTCGCAGAGAGCGCGACCCGCAGATGGGGGCGACAGACCCTGCATTTGACCTGCGCGCTTTGAGCGCTCAGTCCAGCCTGAACGCTCTAGGCCCATCCGCCCTCCCGGGCTAACTTTTACACGGGGCCTTAAAACGGCCTGTATTGCTTTTCAGCACGCTTGTGTTGAGAAGTTCATTTACTTCCCTGTAAGTTTTTTCCCATCAGGTGTTTTACTGAGCATCTACTTCCAACTCGGACACACTGCTGGGTGCTTTTTGGCTAAAATGTCTTGCAGAAGGAGTTTATAATTGAAGTGTAGACCCAGGGTACTTAACCTTTCAAAAATTTCAAGCGAAACTTTGACTGCATTTTGGGCCAAGTTTTGTGTTCTAGATTTTGCTCCGCTTAAATCCCATTCGCTGAAAGCGCCCAAAGTCCCTCACGGCAGTTACGTGAACGTTACCAGTCTTTTGTGACCGTGGGGTGTGTGTGGGTGTGTGTTGTTATTTGGAAGGTAGGTTGTGAAGACTTGACACACCTTCGTTAAATTCCCGTGTGTTCTGTAGGTGAACTGAATCGTTACAATTCAAGCAGGGAATTCTACTCCTTTCACTGCTTTGGGTACTAGTGATGCTGTGTTGCGTCTCAGAACTCGGTAGAATTACTTCTGGCCCAGGGTGTGTAATTTCTCCTCTTCCCTCCCGGTAACCCAGACTCGGTGGAGGAAACAGAGCCTGGGGAGGACAGGGCATGTGTTCCAGGTGTCTTTGCTTGGGCAGCCCTTGTCAAGGACACAAGAGCCCTCTGAATGCACGGTCGTGGTTTCCTGTGCTCTACGGCTCACTTGCCCACCGCCGTTTCCTCCATCTACAACTGTAAGGGAGTGTCTTTGAACAAAAAAACTGTGGCTATATTTAGGGCCTGGCCATATTAGGGAAACTGATTCTAACTTTGTGGGAACATTTTCAGTGTAGCGTTCTGACTTCCTGTTGGTGTCTAGTGAAGAACACAAAACTGGGCCACGGAATGGTTTTGGAGGTTTGTTTTTGTTGACCTCGTTAGGATTTTCTGCAGGTTTGGGAGGTCAATGCCCAGGAGAAAATTGGAGGTCTCAGGGCCCTTCAGCAGTGTCCCTGCTAAGGGCTCCCCTTGGAAAAAGAAATGCAGTAAAGACTCAGGAAGATGCGGGCCAAGTCAACCACGACACACCACGTCGACCAGGGGCGCCCGGGCGAGTCTTTCTCCCAGCTCTCCTCACCTGGCTGAACTCTCAGGTGCTGTGCAGCCTTCCTGGGAGAGCCTCCTGGAAAATTTCCCTCTCTCGCCCTACAGAATGATGACCTCGCACTTCATTTCTGTCCAGATTTAACCAAATAGGAGCTGGCACGTGCTTTGCGGGGAAGGGGGTACCTCAGACAGGCAATGAGCTGCCCTTGGGGGCCCACTTTGTAGTTGAATAGATTTTCAGAAGTTAAGGTGCAACCCTTAGGTTGAACCTCTAGCACGCCTGACGCGAATTTGTATTCTTTTAAATTGTGTCTGTGAAATTTGTCCTCTTTTTCCCCCCTTTGGCCACGCTGCACGGCACGTGGGATCTTAGTCCCCTGACCAGGGATGGAACCTGTGGAAATGCGGAGTCTTAACCACTGGACCGCCTGGGAAGTCCCTGATTTTGTATTCTTTAGTGCCTTTAAATACAGGCAGTACCTTGTAGATCTCGAGAGTGAAAGGAAGATTCAGGCTGGCTTTTGGCCAGTTTTGTAGCATAGATCGCCATACATTTTGGGGAAAAGCCTAAGTAAAAATAAGATCCAGTTTGTATATACATCTTTTTGTTTTAGAGCTCTTCTCTCTTTTTCCTCTCAGTGATGGACTTCCACTAGTCATCTTAAGCCCTTCCCCCCTTCTCTGCAGTCTTGCCCTGGACGGCGCTCTGCCCACCCTGTGCCCGGCCCTGTCACCTCCCCAGCTTCCCCACCGTCCTCTCGCCCCTCCAGTTCGCACTCACTGGACTTGATTACAGAGGCACTTGGAGGCCTGGTGTAAGTAGCTTACTTCACAGGTCATTTTCAGAGCTTCGTGCTTCCCAGCGTTCCACCTGCAAGGAGCTGTCACAGTTGGGATTCCTCCTTAAGTGTATTTTTTCAGGATCTCGCCAAGAAGCCCTTTTCATAGCTTTGAGGAAAGAGCTTGCTAGGAAAACAGAAAAAAAATTAGAAGAGATTGAATTTACAAGTTTGGGAGAAGGAGTTATTATGGTATTTGTGAAGTGTAAGCTCTAAAGTTATAAAGTTGCATCGTGGTCTTGAAATTTGAGAGAATTCTCTATTTGCTCGTCTTTACAGTGCTTTCACTTTTAGCTAATTGATATATACATACACATACACACACACATATATGTGTGTGTGTGATATAACTCTTTTTTCCAGAAGGATAAACGAGAACAAAATGAGGTTATTTGTCTGGCGGCTCAAACAAGTAGAATTGGGTTCTTGGTTCCCTTGCATCTCAGGGCAGCATGTCCATTTAGGAACTTTTAAAAGCCAAGGTGTGCCCACTGACTTCTTGAACTGCATGTCTGGTTCAAGTTTGAAGTTTTATCTTAAGGTGTTTTTTTTAATGTCTCTGGTAAATTAGTGGACCAGTTTCCACCTCAAATGTGTATGCAGGAGGGAGGCGGAAGAGGTCACCAGTTAGGCAGTGTCTTATTTGGGACCAGTTAGACGCAGCGAGTAAGCATGCGTGTTGCTTGCGATGTGAGGAGTAAAGGAGAGCATCTCAGCCGCTTGGTAGGTGGCTGTGTAAATGCTGGGAAGGAGAGACCCCACCCCTGCGCCTCTCCAGTCCTGAATATCTGAGGCCACATGGCCTAGTTAGTGCTAATCCACATGGTTCTGTTAGAACAACGTTAAGTCACCCGTTCCAGGGTTGGTATTATATAAGTATGATTTAGTCCACTTACCATTGTTACCCAGTAGCGTCTGATGCCCATCTCCTGGGCGTGTGGCTTCGCGCCTTACCCCTGCAGACCAAGGTAGGGCAGTCTGAGGACAGCAGGTCCTATGCCGAGATGCATGAACAGCGAAGAACACGCTGGGAACTGTAACAGGAAGGTAATGCAGACGCGGATGCGAGTTCACCCCTGCGTTAAGTACCACGTGGAGGAGGCACCGTTCTCATCCTTGCTGTGACAGAGGATTTACTCTTCCGTCCAAGAGGAGGGCTCCCTCTCCCCCCAGCCTCCACTGCCGGCTCCCACGACGCTAGCATTTCTAATGAGGTTGTCCTGGGGTCGGGGGGATATTCTGGAAGAAACACAGATTAGCCCCACTATGCTCACGTTTTTACTGACTGTAACATAAGACACGTGACACAGAAATCACAGGTTTGATTTCTTTTTTTGGCGTTGCTGTGGGGATATGTGGTGAGAGCCTTTTTATTTAGTTGCAATACACGTGATAACCCAAAAGGTGGTCTGAATTGAATCCAGATTCGTGCCTGAGTTTTCCTTCCCTAGACAGTGAGAACATGAGGAAAGGGATCATGGCTTACTATCTTCTTCTTTTAATTTAATTTTTATTTTATACGGGACTACAGTTGATTTACAATGTTGTGTTAGTTTCAGGTGTACAGCACAGTGACTCAGTTATCCATCTGTACATACATCTTCTTTTTCATATTCTTTTCCATCATATGTTATTACAAGATATGGAATATAGTTCCCTGTGCTGTGCAGAAGGCCCCTGTTGCTTTCTTTTTACTACTTCCTAAGTCTTCCTGGAGGCTTCCTTGCGTGCTGCTCTGGATCCGTGAGCACCCCGCCCCCCGAATCACATCTCCTGGTCCTGACCCGTGTCCTGGGTCCCGGCAGGTATTAGGGGTTTGGGGCCGGTCCGGCTCATGTCGTGGATTCTTTTCATTGCGGAGGCTGTCGATTTTGTCCTGTCTCGTGCACCATGTTGACATGGGACCCACATGTCTCTCCATTTCTCTGGGCCTCAGTTTTGGCATTTGTAACGCGCCGTCCTGTGTAATAAGGTTGTGGTGAGGAGTAATATATTTGAAAATCTTGTGAAAAGAATAAAATGCAGTACAGAACGATTTTAAGTATTACAGAGAGCCTCTTAAGTCATGGAATTCAGTATCATTTATGTTGAGGCTTTATGGAAATTGAACTGTTTTCTCTTTCTTTAGATGGGAGACTTGAGACAGAACAGAAGCCACGTGATTTTACTTTTTTTTTTTTTTTTTTTCACCTGGATCGTGTCCGCAATGAAACAGACTGAGTCTTCAGAGGAGCATTAAGACCGGTCACTGAGACCCGGGTGGAGGGGCCTGGACTTTCAGGAATGGTTTTAGGAGTATGGTGTATTTTTCAGAATTATTTGCAAGTTTTTCTTACCAAGAATAAAATCTTATTTAAGCAGCAGGGGGAAATGTGTTAAGTGAAGTGTCACAGCTGCACAATGGCTAATACTCTGCAGCCACCAAATCTTTATTTTATGTCTGTTTATATATATATACTTATATATATCACACATACATGTGTATTTATGTATACAAACACATGCACACAAGTGTACATGTGTGCGTGTGTATGTGCACGTGGAGAGGTGTTCTCTAGAAAAAGTAAAAACAAGACGTACACTTGTGAATGATGTTGAAGATGGGCGTGTGGGGTTGATTGTGCGTGTGTGTAAGAAGGTGAGAGGCCCTGCACGCCAGCATTTTAACAGGGGTGGGGCCACCGGCGGGTGACGCTTTCATTCGGCTCTTCTGTGTTTTATATTTTGTTGGGGTTTTGGATTTTGCTATTCGTGCTGCCTCCGTGATTTAAGTTATTTTAAATGTTAAGTAGTCTTTGGAGTATTTTGCATCGTGAGGGAGGGACTGAGTGTAACGCTCGCTGGCGGAGAGACCTGATTTGAGTAACAACTCTCTAGAGACTTCCTCCTCTTTGTAAAAATAAGTGGTGGTCCCTGTTGCGGAGAGCAGTATGCTGTGAACTTTAATGTACTTAACACCGAAGTCCGTGACGACCTTCAGGAGGCCAGTGTGAGCGGGGAGGCTGGCGAGCGAAGGCGGTATCTGTGTGCACAGCCCTCCTCCAGCCTCGGGCAGCCTGGTCTCCAGCAGGGCTCAGGAGCTGCCCCCAGCTCTCCAGTCGGTGGTCGAGAGAGACCTAGGTAAGATTTATTTGAAATACACGGAAAAAGGTGACACGACCTTTGAGATTTGGGGTACCTTGGGCAGGTTGAGGGGCTTGGACTGGATGCTTTGACAGCTGAGACAGGCATTTTAATTTTCAGTTCTGAAATCTGAGTCGGTCATGTTACACGTTGTCATTTGACTGAGTAGGTGGTCTTGAGAGCTGGGCCGGGCCCGTGGTCTTTTAACGCACAGAGTGTAGACGTGGAGAGGGTGCTGGTTTCTGTCGCTGTGGCTTTGGGTTGTGCTTCTCGTGGGCTGCCTGTGAGCTCAGCCTCAGGAAGCCCCTGCGGTTGTGTTTCCTCGGCCAAGGCGGGTGTCAGAGGTCGTCCTTGCCCTCTGAAATGCTCTGGCTGCCAGTGTGAGCTCGTGGCGGGCGAGTCTGATTTGGGAACTGGTACCGCGCTGATTTCCCCAGCCACTGTTTTTCTTGGTGTGGACGCAAAGGAGCAAACGTTTCATCGCGGGCGTGAATGGTTAGGCCCTCACGGTGAGACCGTGTCCTTGGCTGTAAAAGTCAGTCTTTCCCTTTGCGGGTAAGAGTGCTGAAATATTTAGTGAGTTCCTACTTACCAAGCGTTCTTTTTATCTCTGGTCTGTGAGAAATGATTACTCTGGAGAAGAGGAAAAACAGGATGGACTTTTCCAGCTTACTGGGCATGGAATGGTGCTTTCCCTCAACCCCACCCCGTCTGTGAGCGGAACGTCCATGACTCACTGCTCAAGCCACACAGGCGCTCTTGTGAGGCGTGCTTGGTGGGAGGCCGGTGCGGGGGGTGGGGTGGGGTGGGGTGGGGGCATGGAAGCCGCTGGGCTGCCGACCCTCTCTGTTCAGCCAGAAGCTGTCCAGCTGCCTCTGTGATGGACTTCGGGAAAGGACAGTGTGCCTTCTCACACATCACGTACATACTTTTTTCTTACTGCACACTTTCTGTTTGTGCCAAAATAGTATAATCTATTAAGCGCAATAAATGCAGCCATTAAATGCAGCCATTAATACTCAAATGTTGTGGGTATGTGTTGTATGGCAGGTGCTTTCTGTTACATAAGATTTTAGTATTAGCACGAGTCTGGGTCCCCGGCTATCATGCTCCTCTCTCTTAACCATGTGCTTCTCATTCATATGTACATTTGGAATATTTTTCTTGTTATTTGTCCCTGAATCTTGCTTAATTTATACACCGTGCTCTAGAATTTGTGTCCAGTGCAGTGTTGTAAAGAGATACGTGTCTGCTTTACGAAGATGATTTTATCGCCACGCCTGAGACCTTTTAATCATAAATAAGAGCATTTCTGTGTTTGAAGTAATACATCTTTAAATCAGTGACCACTGGTGTCTGATTATTCACAGATGTCTACTTGAAAATGACCACCAGTTCATGCAGGGAGGTCACTGGAGCAGTAGAAATTCACCCCTCAAAGCCGACGGGGGCGGCTGGGAAACGTGCATATCTGATGGGGACCTCACTCTAGTTTCCAGTGAGGGTAGTGTTGGGCGTTAATAATGTAATCATGCAGCATGTGTGCACAACCTAAATACACGGTGTGTTTATGACAGAAGGATTTTTCTAGGAGAATTGATAGTCTGTTTATTTGAATATACCCTAGGCGACATCGTGTAACGGCTATCAGTAGAAATGAAACATGTCCCTGAATTTACCTGACAATTTAACACAGCCTAAGAAAAGTACTAACTTTAGAAGTATCTGGTTTTCCTTGATTTAAGTATACTCGAGACCCTGTCATGTGAAAGGCCGCATTGCCAATATTGACTTGTCAGTCGTTGTTCAATTTTATTTATTTGTGGCTTACTCTGACAAAAAGGAGCGTGTGTTTTTAAACATTTTATCCATGAAACTTTTCACAGAACACATTATCATTTATTCTGATGGTTTAACAAACAGAAAACTAGCCTTTGCTTACAAGTACACACATACCAGTTAAATGGAATTGAGTGGCATTTTGCATTTCATTGGTAAATTCTGCTCACTAAACTTTTCGTTCAGTTGTCATGGCAACTCTGTTCCTTCCCAAGTTGGAGACAAGTTAGACGTTAACCTGCTTGTTCCTCCAGAGATGAAACAGGTGTTGGTTTAGGATGTGTTAGGAAGAAGCAGTAGTCTAATATGTTCTGCCTTTAACACCTTATAAATACTTCAGATTGCCAACTGTGGTTCCCTGGTGTACCCAGAAAATTGGACATTTTCTTTTTTCTAATCTACAGTTGAAACCTTTGGGGTGATGGGGAACAAATTGTAGTGTATTTGATTGCATTTAGCTCTTAATTAACTATTCTCATTTACTCAAGTTCTTTTATAAAACATGATTGAGAAATAGTAACAAGAATATCATTTAAATTTGCCGCTTTAAGCATACATTTGAGTAACTGAATGAAACATGAAAATGTCCATGTTATGGTTAGATGTGGCATTCTTCTAATCCTAGCCCTCTTGTCGTGGCTGTAGTGCTTAGTGCAGGGCTTGGCAGGAGGTTGCACTTAATAAATACTTGTTCGATAAATGAATGAATGAATGAATACGTTTAAGAGTTTTGCAAACAGATGATCCTTAAAGATTCTCTGGTATTCCAGAATCTGACCTCTCGTTATATTATTCTTTTTCTTGATGTTTCTGGCATGCATATTGTCATTTTTCAAAGGAATCTTGTTATAGACAACAGTTTCCTTCTTTCCATTAATATGAATGAATCGGTTTTGGGGTATCAAAATCATAAGGTAAATACTGTAAAGGGACCTGCCCTCTCCTCAAAAAAAAAAAAAAAAAAACTAAAAAAGACACTTAAGTAATATATCTGAGACTCAGTTATAAACTCCCACAGCTGTTGAAAGCAACGTATAGAAAAGGTATTTTATTTAAATAATCTCTGCGAACCTCTGAAATTACCAGCTGTGTGTTGATAACTGTAAAACTGCGTTCTATACCTTTTAGATTCCTTGAATTTTTGTGTGGCTTGTTGAACTGAAATACATGATGGAATGAAATTAGCTAAGCGGTTGTTTCAAATAGAAGATGCAGCTCACTTAGTTCTGAAGACGATGTTGGTGCTGTGAATCCCGCAGAGACGGCGTTTGCACGCTACCTGAAGTAAGCGCTTTAGAAAAGGATGGAATTGCCGCTGCTTCGCAGCTGAGAAACTCCCTTAAAAATGGCTTTGTAAATCTGACACGTTCTTTAGGAAGAGATGGCCCAGACCACGTGTCATTGGTGATGGCCTCGGAGGCGAGGAGGGGAGCCATGGGCAAACATCTCCCCGGCGTATCGGGCGGTGACTGTTTGCTTTAGGTTGGCACATTGAGTAAGGGAGTTGCCAGGGCCACAGCAGTGAGCAAAAGGCCAAGAAGGGCACTTGGTCCCTTCCGCGCGTGCAGGGCTCCGTGGAGACCCAGAGAGTACGGGCACTGGCCAGTGCCACGTGGTCTTGAGAAACGGCTCACAAATTAAGTTATAATTTTGTTCAAGGTTATTAACTTTTCAGTGCACCTGATTAAAAATCAAACAGTATGGGCTTCCCTGGTGGCGCAGTGGTTGAGGGCCCGCCTGCCGATGCAGGGGACGCGGGTTCGTGCCCCGGTCCGGGAGGATCCCACGTGCCGCGGAGCGGCTGGGCCCGTGAGCCGTGGCCGCTGAGCCTGCGTGTCCGGAGCCTGTGCTCCGCGACG
>NC_041220.1:3008605-3054594 GCF_002837175.3 Physeter macrocephalus
CCGGAGCCTGTGCTCCGCAGCGGCAGAGTGTGTATATATTTCCATCTATCCCAGACCACGGGTTCTTTCAGCAGTGCCAAGGTGCGATGAAACAGGTACCAAGCAGGTACCAAACAGGTAAAATTTCCGTGGAGATCCGCCCACTCCAATACCTCCCCAGAAGGAGTTTGTGGTTGACGTATCAGGCCACATTATGTGGTAAAATTAAACCATACTCACTAAGGTTCCACTAATTAGTAACTCAGTCTGTGCTAAAGCCCATTATACCACGAAAATGCTAAGCAAATTAGTATTGCAGTTGATTCTGTACGTGGGCACATTTACCCTACTTAAGAATTTAAGAACCCTAGTACATTAGGTTGAATGCAAATTACAAATGAACAATTTCTTAATTCAATAAATCAATTCCATCAGGATAAAAAAGCATTTTTCAAAGTATTACTGTTACTCTCTGTGCTTAGAGGTAACGAGTTGCCTGTATTTAAATACTCTAGAATGTAAGCACTTCAGAAATTTAAACTACCCTTCCCAGTAAACTTAGATCTTTGCATTTGTTTTTCACAAATTCGTTCTCCTTTTCTAGAACGACGCCTCAGATACAAATACCTTTCTTTAAAAGGTGTACTTTTTGTTTTCTCCACACACAAGGGAAATGCAGTGTAACCCCAGTATTTAGAGAGGCAACCATGGTAAATGTCATGAACTGAACTGTGTTCCCCCCAAATCCATATGATGAAGCCCTAACCCCACCGTGATGGTATCTGAAGATGCGGCCTTCAGGGGGTAATGAGAGTGAGATGAGGTCATGAGGGTGGAGCCTTGGTCCAATGGGACAGGTGTCCTTATCGGTGAGGGAGAGACACCAGAGCTTTCTCTTTGCTCTCTCTCGCCCGCCCCCGTGCCCACTCCCAGCCTGCATCCCCACAGAGGCGAGCCCAGGGGAGGACGCAGCAAGAAGACAGCCCTCCCCAGAAACCCAGTCTGCCGGGCCCTTGATCGTAAACCTTCAGCCTCCAGAACTATAAGAAAACAAATCCCTGTTGTTTAAGCCGCTCAGGCCATGTCACCTTGGTGTGGCAGCCTGAGCTGACTCATACAGCAAGTTCCTTAAACCCAGCAAAGTCAAGCCACAGTAAGTTTCAAAAGCACATGAAAAAAATAATATATTCGAACGGAACAGAGCCAAAATACAGTTCCTACCAAAACCCTCACTTTTTCCGACTGCAAATGACCTATGATGCATACACTGTTAGCGTCTTCCACCGTCCAAGGTTAGAAACCAGTGGCCATGAGGGAGCAGAAGCTGGAGATGAGGTCAGCGCTTCGGATGCTGGCCAGGAACCGAGGTCGCGAGAGGCAGCACGGACCCCCGGCTCAGCTGCACGCCCTCCCCTTTAGTGCTCCTTAGTCCCAGAAACCACTGCACAGGAAGGGTCACCAAACTTCCTCATGACTTGATAAAGCTACACTATTATACTAAAGTTCATCTGAAAGAAAATGATGTACACACTTCGGACCCCAGAAACTATTATTACAGTCAAACCCATCACTAGAGAAAGCAGTATTGAGGTGTGCACCTCGCGTCGATTCGCCAGGTATTTAGGAAACACACTCCCCAACACGTGCTAAGCACGCACGTCACGAAGAAAGGACGACGATTTTTCTGATGACAAAGAGATGTCAGGTGTAAGTCAAACAGCATCAGAGCCTTAAACCTCCAGCCCTGTGAGCTCCAAACTACTTCCCTGGCGACAGCTCTCTGGATCACAGACACGCACCCCAAACTCTACCTGCGCTAAAACCGCGCTCTGGTCACTAGCTTCTCAATCAACCTGACCTTCCCCAGGTCCTCTTCTCCAGTAACCGTCACCCCACCCTCCAGGAGCTCTGAGGTCAGCTGTGAGTCCCTCTCTCTCCATCCAAATCCAGCAGCCCTCGTCTGCTCTGCCGTCCTCGTACACCCTGGCCGCAAGGCCACTTCTGTCTGCGTCCTGCCGCCCGCGGCCCGCGGCGCGAGCCCGACTGGCCTCCCCGTGCCCTCCCTGCCCTCCGCGGGCCGCCGCCGCCGAGCCCAGGCCGACCCCACCACGCCTCTGCCCAGCGCCCTCCCACAGCCCCGGCAAGCTCCGAGCGAGCCCCGAGTTCCGGCGCAGGCCGCCCTCCTCGCCAACCTGACGTCAGCACCTCCCGCGTGTCACCACCTCACGGCGCCGGCCCCGGCGTCTCCACCCTCGCCCGCGAGATGCCCCCGAGAAGGTCTCTGACGTTGCCCCTCTCGTCCCACGAGGCCGACTCCGTCCTGTCACTCAGGCCCTCCTCTTCAAACACCGCTTCGTTATCGGCGAAGCCGTCCACACGTGGCCGCACTCACCCTAACTTTTCTCTGTGCTGCTTAGCACCACCGGACCCGCTGTACAGTCTCTGGTTTGCGGGCCTCCCCTCACTGGCGCGCCAGCTCCGCGTACCGGCCAGAAAGGCTTTGCTGTTCCCAGCAGCATCCTCGATGCCTGAGACAGCGAGTGGTGCACAGCAGAGCCCTGACAGACATGTGCTGAATTTATTCGTTTCTACTACAAGGACTCATAGGAGTAGTGGATGTTTACTGGTATCTGCTAAGGTAAAAATATTTCTGCAGTGGGTTCACTGGAAAAGGAAAAAACTAAAATTTTAAAAAAACCTGCCTCGATGCGAAAGGTTCCTGGGCCAGCCCTCCTGACCTTTCCAGGCTTCCTGGTTGCCACGTCCTGGTGTTGCAAAGGGCCTTTCCCTAAGTTTGTCAGAAAAATCACATCACACAGGGAGCATTTCAGCAATAAGAGCATATTTTTCTGAGAACATATCTGCAAAACTATAGTGGAATCTGGGGAAAATACAATCTTCTCACACTTTTTAGAACATATCCATTTGTTATATAAATGGGGAAACTACAGCCCTCTAACGTTATATAAACTAAATCAGCATTTAAAAATATACAGATGTGCATTTAGCCAAAACATTAAAACAAGAAATGATTCTGCTACAAATAAAAATCATTTTGGAGAACTCTGCAAAGGTATAGAGTGGCATTCAATCCGATAAAGAACTTGTATCCAGAATATAGAACTCTCACAACTCCAGGAAAAACACCTAATTTTTCAAAATGATAAATGCAATATGGTATCCTAGATCGGATCCTGAACAGAAAAACGACATTAGTGGAAAAACTGGTAAAGTGCAAAATAAAGTCCATAGTTTAGTGAACAGTGTTTTTCCAGGATTAATTTCTTAGTTTTGACAAATATACCGTGGTTCTAAAAGGTGTAAACAGTAGAACCTGAGTGACAGGTATACAGGAACTCTCTACTATTTTGGTAACTTTTATGTAAATCTAAAATTATCTCAGGGCTTCCCTGGTGGCGCAGTGGTTGGGGGTCCGCCTGCCGATGCAGGGGACGTAGGTTCGTGCCCCGGTCCGGGAAGATCCCACATGCCGCGGAGCGGCTGGGCCCGTGAGCCGTGGCCGCTGAGCCTGCACGTCTGGAGCCTGTGTTCCGCAATGGGAGAGGCCACAGCAGTGAGAGGCCCGCGTACTGCCAAAAAAAAAAAAAAAAAAAAAATCAAACAGTATAAAATGATATACATTGAAATATAAGCCTCTCATTTCACACCCCTAATCTCTTTTCCCAAGGGCCACCCTTATTATACCAGTTTCTTTTAGTGTATCCTTCCAGAAATATTCGATGCACATACAGGAAAAAACATTCTCTTTCATTCCCAGAAATGGTAGTTGCTGTACACACCGTCCAGCGTGTTGCTGACAGTTGCCCGGCTTCCACTGAGTGAATGTGCGTGGAAGACTCACTCAGTGGCTGTCAGGTCTGGCTGGACATTGCAGGGACCCAGCAAGGTTTAAATGCCCAGACCATTCTCTGAGATCCTGATCTCATTGATCCGGGTTGCCTACAGCTCTGTCGTTATGAACACCTCCCTGCCACCCCCCAGGTAATTTTAGTGGGCAGACAACTACACTAAGTTTAACCAGTCCCCTGCTGACGGATGTTTAGATTGTTTTCAGGCTTTTTTGTTAGAGATGGTGAACTTCCTGGTCAGAAGATGCTTATTCATAAGCTCAAGTATTTTTCTAGGGTCAGGACCCAGGGTGGAATTTCTGCCTAATCGCTCTTCAGAGATGCTGAACCTACTTACACTCCTGGCAGCATCCCGTGAGTGGCTGTTTAGTGGAGGTGATTTAAAGTGACCGGAGGAAACTGCTGGTGGGTGGTGGTGAAACTCGGACCCTACCCCTCGCTTGGTAGCTGTTGACCCCTTGTCTAGCTTGTTCTAGATTTAAAAGAAAAAAGTTCTCTGCATGAGGATGTTAAAAAAAAGCAAAAAAACTTTCACACATGGAGATGTTCTTTAGACATTATTGTTAGAATGATCTAATGCGATGATCTAATTCTATTGTTAGAATGATCCTTTATCTAAAAGGAATTATAATAGTTGTCTAACAGCAGGAAATTAGCTAAACTGTGATGTTAGCTTCGTAGGATATGATGGCTAAATGATTATGAAGACTATTAATATAGTCACGTTGTGTTTTAATATAATATATAAAATATATTCATGTATGTTTAATATGTCAACAAATACATCAAATACTATATGTTAAAATATATGTTAATTATAACATATATTATGTAATATACATATATAATGTAATACATATATACTATGTTATAATTAACATTCACATTTAATATAACATAATATAATCAAATGTTTGATATGGTAAATAAAAAACCCCAAATCAATTGGTACCTACAAGATGAATATGTTAGTAAAATATATAAATGTATGACCAAGGACTAGAAAGGAAAACAGAAAACTACAAGAGTTGATTCGATGGGGTAATGAACTTGTGGATAAATATCCTTTAAAAATATTTGTTTACTGTTATAAAATAGCGTAGGCAAAAAATGAAAAATGAGAAAAAATTCTTTTGTAATGCAAGTAGCCATTTGTGACTTTAAAGATGTATTTTCATGTTGTGAATCTCATTAACTGGTGGACGTATTATGGGCTGTGTATGTAAACAGCGTCTCTGCAGTCTTTTAAGACTCCTGTAAGTAGCTGCTTCTCCAGAGTGTTTACGGAGCCCCCGGCAGTGTTTGTGGAGGAGGGACCTGCGCCGCGTGGCATTTGCTTACATCATCTCGAAGTTACCCTTTGAGGGTGGGTATTTCATTAGCTAATTTATAGATATAAAGCTGTAATAATTTACAGATAAAACTGAGGCGTGCTGGAGATCACTGTGTGGGTAACTAGTGGTTCTGGGAGTGCAAAGCCAAGTCGGTACGTGGTCTGTATTCCCTCTCTGCAGGTGAACATTTGAAGTTCCTAAGAGGTTGATATTCTGTGGGGTTTATGAGGAAGTACGAGGTTTAACTATTATTTCTAGGGGGCTTCCATTTTAACTGTGCAAATGATAGGTATTAAGTTTAAAAAACTAACCGATAAGAGAAAGCAGTAAGGCGTTCAGGACCAAGTCTCTACGGTCCTGTGGAGATGTCAGGCAGGAGTGAGGGCTCTTTAGGGCAGGCTTTACCCAGCAGCTGGGATCTGATGGGTAGGACTCGGGTGGAGAGGATGAAGACGACTCTTACCTTGGAGGTGTTCCTGGGTCAGGAAATGGGCCGGATTCTTTGAAATGAGTGCTCCTGGGAGGCAGGGCCCACCGGGGCCGGACTGTGTAGGGCCTCGCAGGCATTACTCCTGCTCAGTTTTAAACTTAGGTGGCCCCGGAGAGTAGGTGAGCGTCCTCGGTCTACACTTTGAGGGTTAACAGAAAGAGTAGAGACTCCGGTAGGGTCTGTATTCTTGAGTCAAAGCCGGCTCTCCCACTTACCACGTAGGGCACGTCGTCTCTGAGGGTTCTCTTCCGTAAGATGGGTGTCAAACGGCTTCCGTGCACGGTTCTGAGGCCTGGAGATTACACACGTCAGTCCCACCTGGTGCACAGCGCTCGGCGCCTGTGGGGCCTCGGGTCTCGTAACTGGCAGAGCCCAGCGTTACGTGTCTCTGCCCGCAGCTCCTCCAGCTGCTTCCCTGCGTCCACCCCACCTCTGGGTGGTGCCGAGCCTGTGGCGCCGCGAGTGGCCCGTCTTCCTCCGGAGGTGGCGTTCCCTCTCGGCAGGCACCGGGGAGCCACCGCAGGTGTGAGCGTGGGCGGCTGTGCAGCGGCGCAGCGCAGATGCCTTCACTTAACTTGGGGGCTGGGATCCAAGCTAGTGCAGTTTTGCTGTGTATGATATTCCTTAGTCTCCCCTCGTCCGCAATCCCAGGACTCTCTTATCTCCAAAGGGAAGAAACCAGAACGGATACGAGCCAGCAATGTCACCTGTGTGGTTCCCCTCCCAGCCCGTGGCAGAATCCAGACTCGGTAAGCCTAGCACGTGTAGGGAGCGCGCGCTCTCTCTTTTTAAATAAAGGCTTTCTTTAGGGCAGTCTTAGGCGTCCAGTAAGACTGAGAGGAAGGCCCCGAGGTTTCCCCTGTACCCCTGCCCCGCACACGCGTAACCTCTCCAGTTACCAGCATCACTCACCAGAGCGGTCCGTTTTTCAACCAATGACCAGCTGCGTCCACACACCATAATCACACAAAGCCCCTAGTTTACCTTGGGGTTGCCTCTTGGTTCACTCTTGTTCTGTGAGTTTGGACGGATGTCTAATGACACGTGTCCGTCATGATAACATCATACGGAGAATTTTCGTGGTCCTGAAAACCCTCTGTGCTCTGCCTCCTCATCTCTCCCCACCCCCCAGATATCTCTTTCTGTAGCTCAGGAGCTCTGTTTTTCCCCGAAAGCAGTTTCCCAGTAGTTCTGCTTCCTGTATTGATGAACGGTTTCCTAAAATGCAGGCCTGCGCCAAGGAGAGGAGATTGCGCTTGAACACGAGTTAGATTTTTACGAGCAGGAAGGGGGGAGCAAGGGGAAAAGAGAGAGAGGCGTTTGTCTCAGAAGCTAGACGAAGGGACACCTTGCAGTTGTCCCGTAATCTCATCGAACTGAAGCGCTAAGCACTGGTCCTCATTGTAGCGGGCTTGGGGGGTTGCAGTTCGGAAAGCCCGCGCCCTCCGCCTCCTCCAGCTGACGCTGTCAAAGGCCGCCTGGTTCCTGCAGGTGCAGCCGCAGCCGCAGTTCACAGTGCGTTCAGCATCGCGTCTTCCTTCTTCCAAGCCGCCTCCCTTCAGACCAGGCGGTGCTGGACTTGCTCTCACAGCCATGACTGCGTGCTGCTCAGATCACTGCATCGAGGATGGAGTTTTACAGCCTGGACCATAAAAGTCGGTATTGTGTTTAACACGGCGGTGGCCACGTGAGTTGCCCTGAGCTTGCCGTGACTGCTAGCACGTTCAGTAGCTGTTTAACAGGAAGGTTCTTTTCAGAATTACATCAGAATGAGCACTTGATTGTTGTGGTCCAATCAGCAGACCGTAGCAGGTGGCATCCTGGGGGTGACAGTCTTGCTGTCCATCGTATGTTAGGCCCGAGCTCTCTGCCTGTGTTTTAGAAACCTTTGTGCGCAGGGCCCTGGGCTTCCAGGGCCCCAGAGACATCGTTGGCGGGTGGAGGCACAGTTATCCTCGAGGATAAATTAACAGGATCGCTGCTGTCCTTCAAAACAAATCCCAAAGTATTGTTAAGCTGTCACTTATCACCCCTCTGCTCAGAAGACTCACCTTTCCTTCCCATCCTAGAAATATTTGGGGTGCAGGACTTTGACCACCTCTGCTCTGGGCATCGGGGCAGGCAGGCTTCACAGTGCTTTTTTTTGCCAGCTCACATTCTCAGTGAGGGTCCTTCCTCACCATCAGGTTAATTCCCTGTGGCCTCTTGGGGGGCAGAGGAAGAGGTCTTTGACCTACACTGGTTAGGCTCTGAGATCCTCACGGCTGGAATTCGCCATCTGTTCTGAGCCCGGTGCAGTCCGGCGTCCCAGGATTTAAGGCTGAGACCGGGCCTCAAAGCTCAGCAAGTAATTCTGGGTTTGTCCGTCGTCCGCTGCGTTCTCTGCAGGTAGTTTCCCCGGGGGACCTAAATGGTATGCATGGAGGACTGTGCATCAGGCATGTTTCAGAGGAACAACGGACAGGAAGTGAGAGGGACAGGGAATTGTAAACAGAGTAAAGAATTCTCAAAAAGGAGCAATATAATATATAAAATAACTTCCAGGGTTTGAGCCAGAGTAACCTGGGCCAACAGTAGCATAGTTAATGCAAGTAGGGCAGTTATAAGGAGAAATGACTTGAAAAAAGGAACGCGTACGTTTGTTTCTGCGCGTGAATTTGAGGTGCAGCTGGACACCACAGTAATGACGTTCAGGGGACAGTTTAGGCCAGTATTTGCCAGAGGGCCTAGGAAATCCACATCTCGCTCTTAAGACTTCTTCTTCTTTCCGTTTTTCTTTTTTTTCTAATTAAAAAAAATTGAGGGACTTCCCTGGCAGTCCAGTGGGTAAGACTCTGCACTTCCAATGCGTGGGGCACAGGTTCGATCCCTGGTCAGGGAACTAAGATCCCTCAAGCCCCGCGGCCAAAAAATAAAAAATAAAGAATAAAAAAGATAAAATTGTGGGAAAAAATTGAAGTATAATTGGTGTGTAACATTATATTGGTTTCAGGTGTACAACATGATTCTCTATTTATATATATTGTGAAACAATCACAGTTAAGTCTAGTTAACATCCGTCACCTCACGTAGTTATAAAAAATTTCTTGTCACGAGAACTTTTAAGACCTGTTTTCTTATCAGCTTTCAAATATGCAATACAATGTTAACTGTAGTCACCATGCTGTACATTACAAGACTTTTCTTTTTCTGTTCCCTCCCTCAGAGTTACTTTTGTCCAAATTCTGTTTGCTCTTCCCGACGCAGTTCAGATGCCCCCCCAACTGTCTTGAGCCCTGAGAGGGCTCACCCTCCCAGCTCCTGCACTTACTGTTTCTTTGTTTTGTCTTTATGGCACCGACAGCATTCTACCAGCTGGTATCCTAATTATCCAAACACAACCAGATTATACGGTAAGTGCAGGGAACAGAATATATCCATATACGTCCCTGTAGTGTACTGCATAGCCCTGAGAACACTGATTGGAGCTCAGTCATGTTTAAATATATTTATTTGAGCCTGTTTTTCTTTTTTTTTTTTCCTCAGCTAGTATCACTACTTAGAGGGATATAAATTTATTAGCCATTATATAAAGTTCCTTTTTGTGCATAAACTTACCTCTTTAAAGCTTTAAGGACGTCTCCCCACGCTTACATTGCAGAATTGAACCAGTAAGTGTGTTTATCCTGTCGTGCCTCTGACTGTGTTTACCGCCTTTTTCTTCTTTCTTTTCAGTTACAGGGTTACGTAATTTTTCTTCAACCTTAGAGACTCTTCTCTACAGACCGTTTTATCTTTTTCTATACTAGTTCCAGTTTAGATTTCTGAGGTTCACTGCCCAGAAACGTATGATGTATTCTCTTAAGAATATACTTTTTTGAGAACTTGGGTTTGTCGTAAGAATAGCTTGAATGCTGTCATTCTCTAAACTGATCAGACCTTTGCTCAAACTAAAACTCATGTACCATTTACTTATCTGTTTGTTTGTTCAAAGAACCTGAAAGGGCTTACTATGTGTTCCCCTTTAGTTGGGCATTTTCCTGCTGGAAATGTTTAGTGCCATAGATACACGTGGCCCTATCCCTGGCCAGCCTCTCCCTCAGATCAGCCATGAAAATGTTGAGTTCGCTCTTTACGCATCACTGAAAAGACCACTCTGTTTATACTTCTCCTTCCAGAGAAATGTTTATGCCTACTACTGTTTACTGGTCCTAATCCAGATCTCTGTCCAAGATAAATATTTTACTGGCTTCACACTGTTTCATCCTCATAAAAACAAGTGACCAGATACCTGTGGTTCGTAGAGTGAAAATGTTAATGGCAGGTGAGTCTCGGATGAATAAAGGAACGCTTGTTTTGGATTCTCATAGCCACAGTTTAAAAACACAAGCCACCTAAGTTTACTAGTGCATGAATTATATACACTTCCAGCTTCAGGAACAGACGTCTGTTCCTCCCATTTGAATTTTGTGGATGTCAGTTTTGAGATGAGTGGGCCAACTAGGACTTTAGAGCGTTTTTTAAAAAAATATTTATTTATTTAATTTATTTATTTTCCTTATTTTTTTGGCTGCGTTAGGTCTTAGTTGCGGCACACGGGATCTTCGCTGAGGCATGGGGATCTTTCGTTGCAGCGCTCAGGCTTCTCTCTAGTTGTGGTGTGCGGGTTTTCTCTTCTCTAGTTGTGGCGCACCGGCTGCAGGGCGCGGGCTCTAGTTGAGGTGCGTGAGTTCAGTAGTCGTGGCGCACGGGCTTAGTTGCCCCGCGGCATGTGGGATCTTAGTTCCCTGACCAGGGATCGAACTCGCGTCCCCTGCATTAGAAGGCGGATTCTTTTTTTTTTTTTTTTTTGGTATGCGGGCCTCCCTCTGCTGTGGCCTCTCCCGTTGCGGGGCACAGGCTCCGGACGCGCAGGCTCAGCGGCCATGGCTCACGGGCCCAGCCGCTCCGCGGCATGTGGGATCCTCCCAGACCGGGGCGCGAACCCGGTTCCCCTGCATCGGCAGGCGGACGCGCAACCACTGCGCCACCAGGGAAGCCCCTAGAAGGCGGATTCTTAACCACTGACCACCAGGGAAGTCCCAAGAGCGTTTATTTCACCCATAAATTGTGGCTGTCTTCACATAGTGGTGAGAGTTGACAGTGGTTTTTACTTCCCAGAGAACACAGCTTTGTTTGGGAAGAAGCTCCGATAGTCACCCTCTGCATCCTTTATTCCTTGAGAGTCTTGCTCCATCTCCTAGAAAAGTAGTGACAAGTTCCCTGGTGTCAGAGGTATTGCAGGGTTTTTTTTAAAAATTTATTTATTTTATTTATTCATTTTTGGCTGCGTTGGGTCTTCGTTGTGGTGCACGGGCTTCTCATCGCGGTGGCTTCTCTCATTGTGGAGCACGGGCTCTAGGCGCGCGGGCTTCAGTAGTTGTGGCTCATGGGCTCTAGAGCGCAGGCTCAGTAGTTGTGGCTCGCGGGCTCAGTAGTTGTGGCTCGCGGGCTTAGTTGCTCCGCGGCATGTGGGATCTTCCCGGACCAGGGCTCGAACCCGTGTCCCCTGTATTGGCAGGCAGATTCTCAACCACTGCACCACCAGGGAAGCCCCTGGTATTGCAGTTTTGATCTCTGGGGCTTTCCGTCTCCTTCTGACTTTTTGTGGTTTCCTCCTTATGATGCTATACCCTTAATTTGCCATGTTATCGACTCAGATGTGGTAACTTCTCAGTGGGGTGTGGACACAGGAGACACGAGGGGGAGAGATGATTTTCTTAGCACTGCTTCTCAAGGCCCGAAGGTTTCTTTTAATCCCCAAGTCTGTGATTT
This sequence comes from Physeter macrocephalus, assembly GCF_002837175.3. NCBI lineage: Eukaryota > Metazoa > Chordata > Mammalia > Artiodactyla > Physeteridae > Physeter > Physeter macrocephalus. The sequence goes on from NC_041220.1 coordinate 3,020,071, forward strand.
GACCTTTATACCTGACACAGGAGCACCTGTGGCTCCAGAAGCCTGGAGGTGGGGAGACCGTCAGGCATTGGAGCGTCTTGTACTTCGACGTTGCTGAGAAAGCTCCCGCCCAACCCCCCCCAACCCGAGTGCAGCTGGCCCGAGGTCCTCTTACTCGAATCATTTCTTTTCCTTGGCAAAGACGAAGACAGACTTACTTAGCTCTGGAAATGTAGTGGTGATGGTTTCAGAGTAGAAACAAGCCGTGCTGGAGGTTTAGAGTGCTGCAGTTAGGAATCACATCGCCACGTAAACCAATTTCCCCCATGGGTTTCTTGTCTAAAAATTGGGGTGAGAGAGAGGTGCGTATCGGTTACACGTGCTGCTGGGCGTTAAAGACCAGTGTTTCAGAGAGACTACATTGATGAGACGGACTTAACTGTAATAGTTCACATTACGTGGATTTTGTTTTCCAAAGTGGTTACATTTATTTCATACAGCAGGTCACGGGCCCCCTGACCTGGGTGCTGGGTGCCCGTGCAGGGAGGCCCGGGTCGGGAACACAGACCTCTGGGCTCCTGAATTACACTGTGGCCAGTTTTCATCCCTACAGATTTGGTCGGTTCCTTTTTTTTTTTTTTTTTAATTTTTATTTTTTAGTGGAGTAGAGTTGATTTACAATGTTGTGTTAGTTTCAGGTGTACAGCAAAGTGATTCGGTTACACATATACGTGTGTCCATTCTTTTTCAGATTCTTTTCCCTTATAGGTTGTTACAAAATATTGAGCAGAACTCCCTGTGCTCTACAGCAGGTTCTTGTTGATTATCTATTTAACACATAGTAGTGTGTACATGTTAATCCCAACCTCCTAATTTATCTCTCCCCCCCCTTTCCCCTTTCGTAACCATAGTTTGTTTTCTATGTCTGTGAGGCTGTTTCTGTTTTGTAAATAAGTTCATTTGTATCACTTTTTTAGATTCCACATATAAGTGATATAATATTAGTCTTCTTCTGATTTACTTCACTTTGTATGATCATCTCTAGGTCCATCCATGTTGCTGTAAATGGCATTATTTCATTCTATTTTATGGCTGAGTAGTATTTCACTGTAATATCTACCACATCTTCTTTATCCATTCCTCTGTCGATGGGCACTTAGGTTGCTTCCATGTCCTGGCTATTGTAAATAGTGCTGCAATGAACACTGGGGTGCATGTGTCTTTTCAAATTATGGTTTTCTTTGGATATATAAGCCCAGGAGTGGGATTGCTGGATCATACGGTAGCTCTATTTTTAGTTGTTTAAGGAACCTCCATACTGTTCTCCACAGTGGCTGCACCAGTTTACATTCCCCTACAGTGCAGGAGGGTTCCCTTTTTTCCACACCCTCTCCGGCATGTATTGTTTGTAGCAGTTCCCTTGTTTTGCACTTGTTAAAAATTGTTATGAATTTGTAACTAAAATGCATTTTATAGTTTTTAATCATCGTAAATATGCATTCTTTTGTGCGTCATTGAACGTGAGGTCTGTGCTCTTGTCTGGTATTGAGGGGCTCAGTGCTGTAACCTGTGACCTGAAGAGTCAGGCCTGGACTCCTCTGCGTGGTGGGCCGGTCTCGCTTCTCCGTGCTCTTCCCCCTCCTCCTTACCTGAGTCAGAGTGAGCCTGTCTCGGTTCCTCCAGCACTTCCGGGTGTTCCCTTTGTAAAGCTCTCCTTGCCTGGGCCTGCCTCGTCCCCCTCCTCTATCCCACCGGCTCCTGCCTAGCATGGGGCCGGAGCGGGCGTGGGCTCCACAACCAGACCTCGGCTTTGCAGTGCTGCTGCCATCACCGTCACGCAGCCGTGTGGTCCTGCGCGTGTTCCTGAGCCTCTCTGTGCTGGGCTGCTGCTTTCTCGTCGGTATAGTGGGAAGCATAGCGAGCGCTTGGTGACGCGGCCATGAGGTTGACGTGGGGTTGCCCTTGCAGAGTGAGAGCAGCGCCTGGTCTCTGATAAGTGCTCCGGGGCTGGGGCACCCACACCCCAGGGGACAGGATAGCCCCGGCTGCTCTGGGCTCATCACTGCACTCAGCACCCCATCCTGCTGGGTCATCGTTGCCTGTGCCTGACTCTGCCACGGCCCCGCAGGGTCAGGGGTGACATGCCGCGTCCATGTGTTCACAGGGGGATACCACGCACGACACATATGTAGGCACATTTGAATAAATGAATGAGCGACGGCCCTGTAAGCAGAATGCCTTCGACTCAGCTTGCCTTCCCTTCTGTGAAAAGCTTCTTAGCTTTCGTTGGGGGCTTTGGATGCGGAGAGACATGATAGAAAAGACCGCCTCCTGGTTGGGCCTGGGGTTCTTTTGAGACCACCTCCTGTTTGGGCCTGGGGTTCTTTTGGGAGCTTCTGGGGTTGGGACTTTGCTGCTTTGGGCACTTCATCCCTGGCGAAGAGGTGGTGCATACGGACAGGCCCCTGGGAGAGGTGCCGTGTCCTCGGAGCCAAGGTTGAAGCGGGCTCCACTCACTGGGCTGGAGGAGGCTGGACTCGAGGGGAGCGCCAGGTCCGCGCTGGCCGTGTCTGGCATCCCCTCGTTCTGGTCACGGCCGCCCCACCCGGCTCTAAACACGTGCTCGGGGGGTTCTGTCGGCCGTCAGGCACGCTCTGGGCACCGTGTAGCCTGGAAGCCACTTGGCCCTAGTCAGGAATGAAGACAATGGAGAAGGAAAAGCTGATGCAAGAGGAGAAGAGTTTCTGGCCGGAAGTAACGAGAGAGAAGTGTTTTCTGCTCCAGGGTGGAGATGGGGCTTCGCCCTGGCAGCCACCCCATGGTGGGGTGTTCTCGGTGAAAATAATGCCTTTCGTAGGGGCAAGGGGGGGAGGAAGGGGCTCGCTGGGCCGCCGTGTTTCCTTTGTTCAAAGCCGTTGGAGGTTCTGCCCACTAAGAAGAGTGATACCGGCGATCAGTTGCTGTGAGATATCTCGGGTCTCGGGGGCGGTGGTGGAAAGCAAAGACTAGCTGCAGGCTGGGCTTTCAGGGCAGAGCCACTGGTAGGGCAGGGCCCCTTCTGAGTGTGTCCAGCCTTCCTCCACCTCCCCTGCCCTGGTGGAGTGACGGGCCACGCGCGCCCACTGCTCTGAGCACTGCCCGTGTGGCCCGCCGGGTGCGATCACGAGCGTGTGCGTGCGTGTGTGTGTGTGTGTGTGTGTGTGTGCGCGCGCGCGCGCACGCATGCGCGCCTGTCCCACCTCTTCGCCGCCGCTGTGTGACTCTGGGTGGGTTGCTTTGTGTCTCTGCGTATCTGCAGGTGGAGATAGAATCCCTGCTGGTGAGACGGTGGGAGCGCGGTACCGCGCCAGGCCGGGTTAGCGCAGCGAGTGGTCCCCACGTGCGGTGCTGCCCTCCGCTGGGTGTGACCCTTGGCTGAGACTGGTGTCCCGGGAGGCGGACGCAGCCCCTCAGAGCCCCTGCCGGGAAGCTCATGAGGGGCGTTTACCTGCGCCTCTGCCAGTAGGGGCCGCGAGCGCTGTCCCTCTGCCTTCCCACGCCCCAGGCCGCCTTGTCACTGTCCTGCGTCTCTGTGTGTGTCTCACACCTCGCTGAGCTGCCCCAGAGCTCGAGGCACCGGACGCGCTCACGGCAGTGCAGCTCCTTGCAGCCCGCTTCTCTAAGCCGCGCCGCCGTCCACAGGTGCCCCCCAGCCCCGGGGCCTGAGAGTCTCTGGCACCCTGCCCGGCCCTCAGCCTCCAGGAGGGCAGGACTGGGGTGGGTGAGAGAGAGAGACGGGCGCAGCAGGCTCTTAGCACGTGGGAGTGACCTTCACATAGTTGAGATGGTGAAGTGCTGTTCTGTTACGGAGAGCAGCTAGTTCATGCGTTTTTAGAATAACGGGTATATCACGGGGGTTGGCAGGATGGCCAGTACTCTGAGCACCTCTTACAGTGATGCCTCTGGCGTGCGTTCTGAGCTCTGGAAGTCACGGGTGAACCTACAGGGCCCTGCACAGTAAATCTTCATTCCGCAGCATCTGTTGAACGTCTTCCATATCCCAGGTACAGCGAACTGATCGGATACGGGGTGACTGAGGCACATCACTGCCCTGAGCAGTTCAGTCCGCGAGGGTTCACTCCATGCGCTTCCGGCGCAGCCGGAGTAGCAGGGGTTAACAGTGTGCCACGCGGCAGAGGCCGGCGGCCTTACAGAAGCGCCCGGTAAACGTCTCTTATGTGGCCAAGGGCTCTGAGCTTGGTAGCCGCCTTCGTTTCTCAGGTTGGTTTTTCCAGCACTTTCTTAGATTTTCTTTTTATCTTTCCGTTTGGAGAGTTAGATACTAAATATATATATAAGTCGTTTTGATATTTGAGCTCATAGTTTTTAAATCCTGTTGTCCTTCCGTCTCATCTGCAGATGGTTTACTAAAGGTGAAAGCCAAGTTCGCGTGATTCAGATGTGTCCGCTAGTTCCCTGCAGACCTGAGCTGGGAGCTGGACAGCGTGGGGTGAGCGTTAGGCGGGAGGGAGTGGCGGTGGATGGGACGTGCATTTCCTGCAGGACTTTGCGGTTTCTCCGCAGACCCTCAGGCTGAGTTGCTTCCAGTCTCCTCTCTGACCTCGCTTTCTGTTCAGGGTCCCCGGATACTCCAGGCTTCAGACGTTTCTTCTGCAGTGACAGCCGGTAGCGAGTTCTCATTGTTGGTGCGTTTGCAATACTAGGAATTTTGCCAGTTGTAAGCAGCGACGGTTCAGATGCAGGAAATGCTTTTGGAAAGTCACCACCTCCCGTCGGCTCACAGGGCGCAGGGCCTCCCAGCCCCGCCCGCCACACCGACCTGGGTGGTGACCCTTTGGGCTCCTGCCCCGCGCCCCACGCGCGCCCCCTGCGTTGTGGGGGGGGGAACCGTGAGGGCCGCGCACGCCTGCCATCTTGTGTGCTCTGCGGGCCTGGCACGGAAGGGTTGCACGTGGTGACAGGTGTGTGCGGGCGTCTGATGGGGCCTGAGCAGGTCACAGACACTGAGACCCAGGTAACGGGTTGCTAGTCCTTCTCCTTCGCCAGAGGAGGCGCAGGTGACTGCGGGCAGGGCTCTGGTTAACTGGCACTGGCCCCGCACCTGGGGGGGGGGGTCTCTGGGACCCCCGGAGGACAGACACGAGCTGCTTCCCTGGAGCTTGCGGAAGACAGAGGGAGTGGTCCTGGAAGCCGGCCGGGTGCCAGGTGGTCGTCCCCCGTCACTCGTGGGTTCGTGTGCGCAAGTGCGCCCACTCTCTGAGATTGGTCTGTGACCCTCAGATCAGTGCGCGGGCCGCTTTGAGGGTGGGTCAGGGCCGCAGGCAGGCTGGCAGAATCCTGCCGCCGCCCCACGCGCACCTCCGAGCTGAGGGCAGGGGTAGCGCCTGCCTTCCCTGCAGACACACGCCCTCTTCGCGCGGCCTGTTTCCTGTCGAGGTGGGTTTCTCTGCATTGTTGTGCGCCTCGCTGGTGACGTGGCTGTGGAAACGGCCCCACGCGTGGTGCCGGCGCGCTGTCCAGTGTGCCCGGGCGGCACGGCCCGACGGAGAAGGCGTGCGGATGCGCTGCGAGCCGGCCTGCGCTCTGGCGCTGTTGGCTGCGAGTTCAGTGTGAAGGAAGCAACGGCGCCTGTGCAGTGACAGAGCCGCGCGTGAACAAGGCTAAGTGCTCCTCGTCCGATGAAAGGCCTGTGGCCAGACCCTGTATTTCCCCCGAAAGCAGCGGTTCCCCGCTGGCTAAGTCCGTCCTCCGGGGCGTGTACAGCGCGCGTGCACCGCGGAGGACGCCGGCCGGCCGGCCGGGAGGCGGAGAGTGGGCCCCGGCTCCTGGAATGAGCCCTGGGGTGGTTCCGGCCGAAGGACTGACGAGCTGGCGTCAGAGCCAAGCTTGGTAGGCCTTGGAGGTAAAGAAGCGAAGCCCGGATGGGCTGGCACGGGAGACCGCGGCGGATGCTGTCGACGGAGGGCGGGCCTGGGCGGGGGGCTGCAGGCAGAGGGCCTGGACGGCTGCGGGGCGGACGGAGAGGCAGCGCCCGCGGCACAGCGCGCCCGGCCCCGCCGGCTGCCCGCGGGTGCGGAGGCGATGGCAGGGCCCCCGCGTGCGGCCGTGGGCGCCTTCTCAGAGGTTCCACGCATCCTGAGGCGAGATCGGGAACCGGGGAAGTCGCGGTGCAGGCGCGGCTGCGCAGAGGCCCCTGCAGGCGTCGGGGGAGGGGCGGGGTCTCGCTGCACAGACACGCGCGTGCTGTTCCGGCGCACAAGCCCCGCCCCCTTTGCCGGGGCGGGTGGGGGAGGGACCCGAGTCAGCCAGGTGTACGGGTTAGGTTGGGGGGACGGGGCGGGCCTGAGGACCGGTCTTGAGATGCTCCGCCTACCGCAGAGCGGAGGGAGCTCTCGCTTGCAGTTCCCTTGTTCTCTGCCGGCGCCCACGGCCCCTCCGTTCCCAGTTCCCCTGTCCTGCGACTGTTGCTGGCCCAGCCCGAGGCTGGCGGCGGGCCCCCTGTGGTTCGGTACCGAGGGAGCCGCTCCCCTCGGTTCTCCTGCGAGGGGTGGGGCTGAGCAGCTTCCTCTGATGCTCGGAGAGGTCCCTGCGCAAGGCCGGCCTTCCCCGCGCGCCGCCTGCCCTGCACCGCGTTCCCTGCCAAACTTTCCTCCGGGCTGGAGATGGAGGAGCCGCCGGTGGGACGGTCCACGCCGCTGGCCTTCTCCTTCTGGGATGTCTGGAGCCGCGGCCACCGGCCGCCTGGGACCAGCCCGAACGGAGCTGTGCTTCGAGGGTGGAATTCACGTTTCATCCATTTCGTCTTTGTGTTTTTTCAAATGTGAGTATTAGAAAATTTTAAATTGTACGTGTGGCTCCCCGTAAACTTCTGCGGGACAGTGTTTCATTGCTCCCTTTGAATTTCTAGGAATAATTTGAAAACGCTGTTGCATGGTACTACTTCTAAAGATCAAATTCTTAGGTCCACTTGTATTTGTAATTGCGTGGAAGTTGCCAGTGTACCTGAATGTAGCTCTTGTGAACAAAAGGAGTACTGTCGTGAAGACGAAAAATCTCTCTGCGGAGAAAAAATTCTCCTCAGAAGTTTGCTCTTTTCTTGTGTAATTCGGTGTCACAGCCAACATTCAGTTGTACTGGGGGGACCGTAACTGAAGTAAATGTTAGCGTTAGCTCATGTTTTGGACTAAGTCCAGTCGGATTTTTAAATGCGTAATTATTTTTCACAGGAGCATTTGACTCTATGCCGCCTTGAGCCATAATGAGGTTTCCTTGTCCCTGAGAGAGTGACTTTTCGGAACCTGGGTGAACGGCTGTGTGTGAGGCAGCCTTAGTGAGTATGACCGAAGAGGGGTTATTTCTAACTTCAGAACCACTTTCCGAGTGCCTTCTCTCTGCTCGGTGTTAGCTTTTAGTCACACAAGCGAAACACAAAAGAAGTGAAAGACGTGGTGCTCACGTCCTCAAGAAGCTCCTCTGGTTTAGAACCTCGTAGCGAACATTCTAACATCCTGCTGGGGAGAGATTAATACCTGACATGTAGCAGCTAAAGCACTGTAGTCTGACAACTGTTTATTACCAAGTGCAGATTCAGGGTCACTCTGAGTAAGCACCGCTTTCGCGCGTGCTGTCTCGGGGGTTGTGCGTGGCCAGCGGCGGGACCGTCGCCCTGTGTGGGACGCAGGGGCTGTGGCTCAAGGTGCGGCCGAGGGGAGGTTGCAGCAAGGGCGTCGGAGGGATTCTGAGCTGCTGGAAGCAGCCGCCAGCCTCCTTCGGGGGCTCTGTCTGTCTGTGAGTCCCGTCTTCCCGTTGTAAGTGTTGGAGCACCTTCAGGGTTAGGTTGGGGGGCGGGGAGGGAGTGAGGTCCTTGTGGGGAGCGTTTACAGGATAGGTGGCCCTGGGTTTGGATCCTGGAAGAACCCGGAGGCTCTGACTCGGAGAGTTAGGCACACAGGGTGTTTTGGGGGGGCAGTTGGGGTGGTGGAAGGGACCCAGGAGCTGGAAAAGGAACTGATCCGTGGAAGAAAGAGTGCCTTATGTTCGCTAGAAAGCTAATGATTTCATAGATTTCACTTCCCAACTGTTGCACTAATTTGTTCTAGAGCTTATCGTTCCCGAGGGGCTCTGCAGTGAGTTTGCTTTGGAAGGCTTAATCGCCTGCAGCTTCCAGAGACTTGGCCCTGTTTGAGGAGGCGGGTGGGAGGCGACTGACTGTCTCGGATAAAATTATGATCTGCCAGATGTCCTTGTGGCCGAAGTTATTCCTCTTGGCTTCGTGTTGTATAAATGCAGTGCAGTCATCCGTGAGCTCAGCCACTCAGACAGGACAGTGAGTGCTTTTGGATGGGTGTGTAGAAAGTAGGACGCACCACATCTGTCTGCGCGGTACCGTTTCTCAGGGGGGCTTTCGCATGCTCACAGCGAGCAGCCCTGTCCACCTTCCTGGCGGGCAGAGTGAGTTTCATCATCACCATTTATTTCCAGTTGAGGAGACTGAGGCTCAGAGTCACGTGGCCCCGGAGTGATGGGGCCGGAGCCGGACACAGCCCTGTGCCCCGCAGACCGCGGTCCTTCGCCCCGTGTGGCACCCACCGACCGTGACGGCCGTCGGCTGCTGGGCCCCCTGGTCCCCAGCCTCTGACTCAGGAGGAGCGCGTCTGCTGATTCAGAGCTCATAGCCTTTCCCAGCTCTCTCTGCTCATAACTGACTTCTGTCGGCTCCCAAGCAGCCCTCTCAGTCTCTGTGGCTGGGGGAGCTCTCAGAGCGCTTGGGGACCCTGGTGCATTTAATTTGCCAGTGATAAGCTTAACATGAGAAGCTTTTCATTTTAGCTCTGTTACCGTGGTATTGCTGTCGCGTCTCTGTTAAACCAGACCGAAGAAGAACAGGCGAGAAGCACCTTCTGTCACTAGCTTTACTCTTAACCTAACCTCTAGTAGGGTTCCTTGAATTGCTCTCATTACCTTTATTCTGCTGTGTACGCCGACTATTCCACTGACTGGATTTGTAGCCGGCCGAGAATGGGAGGGGTGTCAGTAAGAAAACTGTTGCAATAGTCCTGGCGGACCCGGGGCTCGGACGAGGTGTAGCTGGGGAGGTGATGCGGCTGCCCTGTCTTCATGGTTGGGGGGTGAGGGGGGGACGTCAGGAGGGGGCCAGGAGTGCCACGTGCGCCACGTAAGGCTCCCTCCCTCCCTAGCTTCCATATCACCAGTGGGGAGGGGAGAGCGGGCCTGGGTACTCTGGGTACTTCTAGGAAGACCATCTCTCCCCCTCCCACCCCCCAGGACATGGACGGCCCCGTCACACCATCGCACACCTGCTTCGAGACTGTTCCCACACTCGTTCCACTTTCCTCTGTGTCGTCAGCATGCTGAACGGGCCCTGGCGCGCCAGCGTCTGAAAGGGTGAATGAATGGAGCCCTCGTCTTTAGTAGCATGTTTCCAAGGCAAGGTCACAAATTATTCTGCAAAACCAATGAGATTATCTTTATAAATTGTAGAAGAGCGTCAATTGCTTTTTATTTTTTTAAATCTTATTTGATGGTTTATTTCATTACAGCACGGTTTAATTGATAGCTCCTAGTAATTCCAGAATTATCCCAATGGCTATAATAGTTAGAACAGCAATAATTGTTGTTGGTGTGATACCATTAACAGTAATTTGATTGAACTCCTTATTCCTCTGTGAGATAAATAGCTGTATCCCCATGTTATAAATGTTTAAAAAAATTATAAATGCTTCAAAGCGTTTTTTAAAATGTTATAAATGTAAGAGAGAGTGGGCGGGGGGAAAGTCACTTTCACAACAGAATTCTTCTCCAGGGAGATCAGAGACCAGTCCAGTGTGGGACACAGGCGTGTAGTTTACCTGAATAGCACGAGGCCTTGTGAGGAGCTCCAGAACGATGGGAGGGCTTACTGCAGGGGGTCTGTGTGCTCAGCCAAGGGGGCTGGAGCTACGGCTGTGGCTTGGCGGTGTGAGCTGCCGTGTCTCAATACGGACAGTACCTTAGGACATGCCTTTGCCCGTTCAGCTCTGCGTTGTACCCTGAACAATCCAGCATCTGCTTCAAAGCATCAACGGAAGAGTTTAATGATGTTTTAGCGATATGTTCAACGGAAGAGAGACGGAGACAGACGGGGAGCCCCTTCCTAGGTATTTCTCGAAACTTACTTCTCGTGAGTTACACAGTTTGGGTGAGAATTAGGGCAGTTTTGAAAGGAGAGACGGGACCCCTGAAAACTGGCCGTCCCACAGAGCTGCCTGAGGTCTGATAAGTCGAGTGAGGCGCTGTGCTGGACAGGACTTGACTCTCCCACTTGACTCTGTCACCGTGTGCCCCGGTCACATGCTTTGCAGAGGGTGATCCCCGGGCCGACCCCCCAGCCCTGGAGCTCAGCCCCGAACCGCTTCCCCGACCGCCGACACTTCCCTCAGGTCCACACGCTAGTGGCAGCCTGGCCCGAAGTCAGAGTTAAACTTTAAAAGCTGTGTAATCTGTTGTCGCCAGTATGTTTCTAACTTCTGGAAGTCTTAAAAGTAATCCTGGTTGTCATTAATTTCTGAGAAACGGGGGCGGTGGGGCGGGCCGGGCTGTAAAAGTCATAGGGAGGGAGGGTTGTAGATCGAGGTCTGATACTGGGCCTAAAAAAAGTGATGAAAGCTTTTCTCTAAATTGCCGGGTATCTGGCTGACTCCAGAAAGAGTGAATCACTTCACTGGGATGGCAAAACAAGCAGTGCTCCTTGCGAGTGGAGACTGTTACCCCAAAGAGCCTTCTGACCTGGCATTGGCGAGCCTGGCTGCCGTCTCGCTTGCTGTTAAAGTTTAGATACGAAGCAGTTAGAGCCCCAGTTTTACTGTGATCCTCCTCCTCAGAGCCACCTTTTCACTTAACAGGGTTGGGGATCTCCTGGAGTCCCACCTTCCCTTTCCTTGCGTGCAGCTTAAAAATCCTCTCATTGTTAACGCACGTTGTACCGCTGCTAGGTACTAAGCTGAGTCTCCAAATAAAGGGAAATTGGGCAGTTTTGTTTTTAGTTAGGTGTTTTAAAAGAGTCTAGAGCTGCAGCTCTCTACCCTTGCTGGCTTATGTAAATATTAATGATAGCAGTCACACGGAGGGAAAGCTGTGTGAGAAGTATAGCAGTCCCATAGTGCACGTGCTTTGCTTTTCCTTCCAGCCATCTGAAATTGTTTTGACTCTGACAATTTCCTTACAATAAAGCTCTCAGAATTGTTATAGAACAGAGACGTGAAGTGATCGTTACTGGTTTGGCAGCGAGAGTTTAAAAACGTGAAGTCGTTTTCCCCGCAGTTTGTAAATAATGCATAGCTTTTGTTGGAAAATGGAAAATGGAGAATTGTAACAGGAAAAGCATTCTGAGTCTCGCTACGCACAGCCATTCTGATGTTTCTTTTTAGTTCCTTTTTCTGCATTTGGTTTTCTGAACTCAACGCTAGTTATCAAAGTGCCTCCACCATTTTGTGTTGTATCCCGTTCTTTTTATTCGGCTTTGTAACATAAGAATTTTTCTGTGTTTCACAGATTTCATGAAGGCATGACACATGCATTCACTCTTTCAGCGGCTGAGAGGCTTGTCCATGCTGGGTGCTGCGTGCTCTGTCCTCAGCGTCCGGGGATACGGGAGTGGGAATAATCTGGATCATGATCGGGGCTGCACAGAACTGTGAACTTTCAAGTAACATTTTTTTTTTTTTTTTGCGGTACGCGGGCCTCTCACCGCTGCGGCCTCTCCCGTTGCGGAGCACAGGCTCCGGACGCGCAGGCGCAGCGGCCGTGGCTCACGGGCCCAGCCGCTCCGCGGCACGTGGGGTCTTCCCGGACCGAGGCACGAACCCGCGTCCCCTGCATCGGCAGGCGGACTCTCAACCACTGCGCCACCAGGGAAGCCCTCAAGTAACTTTTATCTGAATCTGAAAGCTCAGTTCTCTCTCAGCCGCTTCCTCATTTTAAATCAAAGCAGTCATATTGGTTGGTTTTATTGTCCATTCCATCTAACTTGCTATGGATCCAAGTCCCTCTGTTTAGGAGTCCAAGCCTCAGCTGAGTAGGTCGGGGGAGGAGGGTGGAGCAGTGCCCAGGAGGGGGGCTTCTGCGCGGGGACTGTTCTCGGGGCAGGTTCATTGCCGGCAAGGTGTCCCACGAGAGACTTGGTCGCCACAGTGCACGGACCGGGACTGAGTTAGTGAGAATCTGGACGTGTCGGGGGCCGGGGTCAGAGCTGGAGGAGAGAGACTCGGACATGACTGTCGAGGCAGGGACCTCCAGCCTCCTCCTGGATGGAGGAGGGGACATCCGCCCCTGAGGACCGAGGACCGAGGCAGGGTGGGGGGAGGCATGGCTCCCTTGTCACTGGTGAGGGTGCCCTGAGTCCCGGCTTGCCTGGCCCACGGCTGATGGCGCCTTGGCCCGTCTGCTGCAGAAATCAGTGCCGCCCACTCCCTGTGACCAGCGAAACGTGCGCCAGCGGGTCGTCACTGCCCGCGTGCTGGCTGCGCGCTGCCGGGCCTCCCGAGGGCGAGCTCGTCCGGTGGGCGCCGCACGCTGACTGCCGTCCTGAGGGTGCGCCGAGGCTCAAGCAGCCACGTCCCGGCAGACGTGGTCTTCGTCCCGCATCTGTCTGCAAGCCCGTTCCCCAAAAGCATGCTGCCTCCCCCTGCCTGAGCCCATGTCTCTGGCCCAGCAGGAGGCCTTCTTTTTTCAAATACGGTACTTTTATTTAATTTAATTAACTTATCTCATTGAAGTGTCGGTGATTTACAATGTTGTGTTAGTCTCAGATGTACAGCAAGGTGATTCACTTATACATACGTATATGTATTCATTTTCAGAGCCTTTTCCCTTACAGGTTATTAGAGAATATATCGACTGTAGTTCCCTCTGCTGTACAGTGGGTCCTCGTTGTTTATTTTATATGTAGCGGTGTGTATCTGTTAATCCCAGACTCCTGATGTATCCCTCCCCCCCCCTTTGGTAACCATGAGTTTGTCCTCTCTGTCTGTGAGTCTGTTTCTGTTTTGTAGACAAGTTCGTTTGTGTCATAGTTTAGATTCCACATATAAGTGATATCATATAATATTTGTCTTCGTCTGATTTACTTCACTTTGTATGATCATCTCCAGGTCCATCCATGTTGCTGCAAATGGCATGATTTCATTCTTTTTTATGACTGAGTAATATTCCATTGTATATATGCACCACATCTTCTTCATCCATTCCTCTGTCGACGGACACGTAGCTTGCTTCCGTGTCCTGGCTGTTGTAAACAGTGCTGCAGTGAACGCTGGGGCGCATGTATCTTTTCCAGTTACGGTTTTCTCCGGGTATATAAGCCCAGGGGTGGGGTTGCTGGGTCCTATGGTAGCTCTATTTTTAGTTTTTTAAGGAACCTCCGTACTGTTCTCCGTAGTGGCTGCACCAGCGTACAGTCCCACCCGCAGTGCAGGAGGGATCCCTTTTCTCCACACCCTCTCCAGCATTTCTTGTTTGTAGGTCTTCTGATGATGCCCGTTCTGACCGGTGCGAGGTGGTGCCGCATGGTGGTTTCGATTTGCATCTCTCTGATGATGAGTGACGCTGAGCGTCCTTTCTTGTGTTCGTTGGAGGCACGTTTTTAACTTCGTACTGAACGAGAATATACAGACAGGAAATGTTCGTATTCTGCTGGCTGCATGCTCACCGCAGCAGTGCCCACATCAGGAAAGAGTTTACGAGCGCCCTGTAACTTCCTTGGTGTCTCCCGCTGGGGACCGTGCTTCAAGAGCCACTGGTAGGAGGGCTTTGCTCTCAGTCGTCCTGGGCGTGGGAAAGGCATGGCGGGGGGATGAGCCCGTCAGGGGTCCGCTGCCGCGGCTGTGGGCCCTGAACCCTGCCCGCCACCCCTCCTCTCTGTTCACGCTTCCCTTCTTTCCGTCACGGTAGTGTGAAGAGGTAGTGGGAGAGTCGTTAGACAAGACTGATGAGACTGGACTTTTGGGGGCGCTGTGTTAGGTCTTCGTTTTTCCTCTCTGCAAACCCACGTCTCAGCTGTGGCTTTTGAGTTGATTTTTCTTTACACGCAGTGATCACTGTTTCTTGTCACCTGAAGGGTGACACTTTAACTGAGTCAGGGATGGGGATGGAGCCGTCCTTAGCCGCCACGTCTCGGGGGCTGGAGGTGGCCCCGGAGCACCACGCTGGAAGGACTGGAGAGAGGTCCTGGCTTGGGCCAGGATCTTGAGTGCCAGGAACCTGCCTCTTGTGGCCTAAATGGCGCTGCTGCTCTTCTCCGGGACCATTCGGTCCAGCCCTGGGCTGTGAGGTTGGAAGTGGGGCAGGTGCAGCTCACAGACCTGAACCAGGAGCCTGCCTTCTGCACACCTGGCCCGTGGGTTCACACTGCCGCGCTGCCCCGTCCTCCCTTCCAGCCTGTGACACAGCTCGCCCGTCGGGGGCTGCCGTGAGGGCGGCAGCCACTCCAGCCAGCGTGCACAGCTGCAGGTGGGCTGCGGGGCCGGCGGGTGACCGGGGACCCTTCTCCCAGCGTGTGAGCCCGCCTGAGCCGTGTGGGGAGATGGAGAGCTTGGCCATGAGGAGGGGCCGCGGTAAATGGGCGCGTGCATGTTACCCTCTGTGGACAAGCAGGGGATCCAGCGTGGTAACGAGCGATGGAGCCCGTAGGCGAGGAGGATTCCGTTTCGGGAGAGAGGAGGAGGAGGTCACGGGAGGCGGGGTCAAGGTTGAACAGGATGTTACCTTTCTCTCACCTACTCCATGCACTGCTCTCGTGTCTCAGAAGAGTGGCTATGACAGTATCATTATTACTGGTTTTTCCATTTACTGAAGCAATTTTAAAGCTCCCATTTAAATGTAAAGACGTTTAGAGCCCTATTGTGGCATCGCCATTGAGTACAGTGGTAGTGGTTTTGATGTACATCTCTACTTTATTACATACAATCAGATTTTGGACTGTGGAATTAGGGTTCTTAAGGGGGAAACATTAAATGGAAACGTTAAACGGTAAAAGAGCATGAGTCACGTTGATTGGAGTGAACGCAAGATGTTAAAGCTTCTGAAGGACATTTGCTGCGCTGAGTAAGAGAGAGAGGGAGAGTTCGGGCGCGAGCGGCGCCCTCTGGTCCGGAGACACTGTCAAGAGGCAGCGTTTGGGGGCTGGATCCATGCCCTGGTTTAAGGTAAATACTCAGTGGTGCTAACCCGGTTAAAAGGTCACGTGTGAGACCTGCACAGAGGGAGCTGGTCTTGAGACCCAGTTTTTATCCTCAAAGAACGTATGATCTGTGTAGGATCGTAAGATGCATACACTTCTCTACTGCCAAGCAGTTATGTGTTAAGTGTGTTTTTAGAAGATCACGGCAGAATTCAAGCCCAGGACGTCTTCACGGGGAAGCTGGGACGGTCACTGGGGAAGCGGTTCTCCAGCAGGTGCTTCCCAGGCCAGGAGCGGCAGCTCCTGGGAGCTAGTTAGAACCGCATTCTCCGCTTCCAGCCCGGAGCTGCTGAATTGGAAGTGGGGGGTGGGGTTGGCCCAGCACTGGGCATTTAGGGGCCTGTGAAGGTTGAGAACCACCTATGAGGGAGCTGGAGGCTAAAGCTGTGCTGGCTGAAGTTAGGGAGAGACGCTGATGAAGAAAGGAGAAGCACCGGTCACTAAAACTCAGCTTAAGTCTCCATACAAAGACCCCAGGGGACCATCCTGCTTCCTTTTCTCGCTCCTCCTTGCATGTTAGTTGAAGGCTGAGTTTGGGTTCGAGTTTCCCATGCCAGTCAGCTCAGTTTCTGTTTAAGGGGATCCCTTCCCAATGCAGTTCCATCCTTATTTCATCCAAATGTCCTTTGTGACCGTGTTCTCATTTTCTTATTATTCTTGTCGTTTAAAAGTGTTCGCATCGTCTGGATAGGGAATACAATTGCATTTTTATAACAGTGTTTGAAGCCTTGGGAAGATGTAAAATGTTGGAATGATTGAACAGCTTTGCGTCTAACTGCTGGGAAGGTGTATGTCCAGAATACATATTTAGAAAGGGTTTATGTCCTTTCATCAGGGCCTGGATAAATAACTTTTAGAGACTGAAGTTTTAAAAGTGAATTGGTTTTTTGACACATAGAAAGTGGGATGTGTTCCCCCAGTGTTTCCTCTACAGATTTTATAGAATCTAGCTACTTGGGCATTTTTAAAGGTCCTGCCCCATCAGCGTGGAACGATGCTTTCATTTCTGCCGTGATTTTAGACAAGGCAAGCCAGGCCCTGGGGAGTTGGAGGCATTCGCCTGGGGCCTTGCTTGGGCCGCCTGTCAGGTGGGCGTGATGGTGCAGGGGCTTCCTTCTGGCCTCTGCTTGCTGGGCTGCCTGGGCCGAGGTGGACAGGTTAGAGCTGCTTAGGTGCTCTCTGGTCCTCTTGTGAAAAAGCGAGAGTGGTTTTCCAGACAGTTCAGAGGAAGAAAAGAGGAGCCCGTGAGTTCACCGTGGCCGCTGAAGTTAAGCCTTGAGCTCCAAAC
Source organism: Physeter macrocephalus (assembly GCF_002837175.3). NCBI lineage: Eukaryota > Metazoa > Chordata > Mammalia > Artiodactyla > Physeteridae > Physeter > Physeter macrocephalus. The sequence continues at coordinate 3,036,573 of NC_041220.1, forward strand.
GTGTTCCCTCCCTGGAGAAATGGATTCACTTTCTCCTAACCTGCTCCTGTCTGTCATTTGAGCCTGTGCCGCAGAGGAGCTGGTCACCATCGTAGGTGGGTTGCAGTCTTCCTCTCTCAGAGGAGGGTGTAGTTAAGATCTTCCGTGGGTTTTTTACAAAGGAACTTTAGGGTCACACGTACAATAAAGTCTTCAGGTAACTGAGGCTTCTGCCACAAGACCATTAGACCTCATCACGCTTGCAGAGTGAAATATATGCGCTGCCATGTGTCGATGCACTTAAAAGCCCTCTGAAGCCTGTCGATGAAAAATTAATCAGTAGTCGATCTAAGAAAGAAATAGAAAATTTTATTCGCGCCAACTTGAGGATTATAACCCGGGAGATGGTCTCTCAGAAAGCTGTGAGGACTGCCCCGCCCGTTAGAGGTCACGCACAGTTAGATACATTTGTGAGACAAAGGGTTACACGTCACATGACGAATAGACAGTTTACGCAACCCAGATCTGCACGCAGAGTTAGTAGAGCGTCATCCAGACCCCGCACGGATTAAGAAGGAATGTAGTCTCCTAAGGAGGCGTGGTCAATGCAGACACACGGCGCATGCTGGCGGGGAGCAAGGAGGCCCGCGCGGGCAGAGGAACGTTTTATGTTTAAATCTTTCTTGTCTTGCCGTGAAGTATGGATTTTATTTCCTCAAACTAAAGACCAGGCCGAGGGCTCATCAGATTTTAGGGCTCTTTTAATATTTTCTTCAGCCAGATTCCAGGATGACAAGAGGAAAACAAGTTGGGACAGTCCCTTGTAGTTTTTTGTATCAAGACTTGACCTGTGTTTTAAGGACCAGTGCTTTTTATTTCTTCTAAAAGAAAAATTATTTTTTCCATGAATTCACAAGACTATGGAAAAGTCATATTGATATGTATATCAATGTATGTCATATAAAATATATAAAATATAAATGTATATCATAAAATAGCATATATATCACAAAATATAACAGAAATATAAGCTATGTATCATATAAAAATCATATGGAAATATGTAATATATCATAAATGCATAAAATATAAGTACATGTCATATAAAATATATTTCTTTAAATATAACAAAAATATAAAATATGTATCATATAAAATATTGAAGTGTGTGATATATCAGTATATATCAATATATCACAGATATATCATATTGATATATAATACCATAGTATTATTCCCATTTTACAGATGAGGTATATTCATGTCAGAAGTCAAAACTGAACTGCTTTTGTTCTTGGGTTCTGCTAGTTCAGGGCTCTCTCAGCTTGAGTATGCTTAGGAATTAAGAATCCAGTGCAAGAGTTGTGAGGGTTTATGGCTTCTCAGCTTATTATTACTTTTCTTGCATAAATGAATTAAATTCTATACTGGTATCAAAGCCAGGAGGCGTCCCTGCCCACCTGCCCCCATGTCACCCCTGTGCATTAAGCCCTACGTCCGTCTGCTGAGGGTAACCGTCTCCCTCCCTTGCCCTGGGTCGTTTTGCAAGGTTGCAGAGTAGGACCCGTCAGCTGACACTTGGTCACAGGAGAGCCGTTCCCAGGGTGGTGGCCAGTGTCAGAACAACCTTGCAGCTGAAGGCGAGTCACTGCATTTCGCTCACAGGCCTGGGTGCCCTGTGAGCCATATTCAGAGGTCTTGTGATGAATTAATTGGCTACTACGTCATCCCCAGCAGGGCCACAGATGGAGTGAGTCAGTCCGAGCTGCTCAGCCGGTTGAGTGCTTTTGTCTTTTGTAACCGGAGCCCAAACCCAGGAGCAGAACTAGGAAGTGGGGCTTGGACTTGTCAGATGGTAGTGGCCTTGCTAAGAGCGTGTTTTACAGCGTGAGGGGTGCCTCCGACTCCCCAAGTCATCCGAGGGCTTAATTTACGTAACAAGCCAATGTTCCTGTTTTGTTTTTGTTTTTAACTTCTGGAAGAGGAAATCAGTAGGCTGCAGCCGGGGAGCTCGTGTCACCTCCCGCATCTGTACCGGGAGCTCAGGGACCATTTAGCACAGCTGGTCACCGAGAAAATCCTCCAACAACGGGACCTTCCAGGTCCACGCGGAGAGTCAGGACCACCCAGAAGAGGGCTGGCCTGCCGGGGAGATGTGCGGCTGCTCGGCCAGGACCACAGCCCGGCCGGGGGGCCGGCGGGACGCGTCCGGGGGTGTGAGCCATGGGCAGACGCGCGGGACACGTGCGCGCTCGAGGATTTGGAAGTGCGCCAGGGTGGGAAGGGACACCGGTCCCCCGGAACTCGACAGCAGGTTTGAAACTTCAGTTCTATCTCAGACTCTCAGAGAAATTTCTTCTGTAATTCACTGGGCACCAGGGAGGTAAAAGCGTGTTGATGGGAAACTTGCGTCTGCAGACAGGCACGGGGTGGCTGGTGGGTGTGCAGACACGTCCTCTCCTTTACGGAAAAAGTGGAGGATGGGCACTTCTAGCGGCTGTTCGGATTCTGCTGCCCTGTGCTTCCTCCTGAACCTTGCTTTGCCGCTGCTGGGGCCACCTGCAAGCAGTGGTGCCACCTGCCCTGCGTGGAGGCTTGAGCAGTGCTCTCACAGGGGCTGTCGGGAAAAGGAGATGCAGCCCCGAGGGATCGGCACGCTGACAGATGGGGCGCGGGGCCGGGGTCTCACTTCGCAGTCTGGACGGTGCGTGCAGGCCCGGGCGTCTCCAGCTGGAGGTGGGTGGTGACGGAGAGCCCGGGCTTCCTCTTCTGGAAAATCCTTTCCACGGGAAGGAAGGAAGGAAGGCGCTGGGGATGAACCGGGGCTCCTAATGCAGCCCATCAAAGGAATAGCGTTGTACTTGCTGTATTCTTTTTTTTTTTCCTGATGTGCAAATAGTGCTTTATTCCAAACTCCTGTTGTTTCTGTGGTACATATCTTTCAATTACTTCACCGTAAATTTAATAATACCTTTTTGGGGAAGAAAAACAGGTTGTTTTTTTATCTTTGGTAATCAATAATTGCACACTTTTTTTTTTTGCCCATGTAACTTATTTATTTATTTTGGTTTTCGTTCTGTACTTTTGTTGATTTTTTTAATTATTTTTTTATACAGCAGGTTCTTATTAGTTACCTATTTTATACATATTAGTGTATACATGTCAACCCCAATCTCCCAATTCATCACTGCACCAAGGTTCCACATATGTGAGTTAATATATGATATTTGTTTTTCTCTTTCTGACTTACTTCACTCTGTGTGACAGTCTCTAGGTCCATCCACGTCTCTACAAATGACCCAATTTCATTCCTTTTTATGGCTGAGTAATATTCCATTGTATATACGGACCACATCCTCTTTATCCATTCGTCTGTCGATGGGCGTTTGGGTTGCTTCCATGACTTGCTGTATTCTTTTGGGTTGATTATTTCATCCATTTTGGAAGAATTCATTCATTTTATTAGTAGTAGCTCTTAATTGAAACACTACTTGTAAAGAATGTTAGTGCATATCAGTGAAACAGAAAAATCCTTTGGGAAGCGCATTTCATTCCAAAATTTTAGTTAGATAGACAGCGAGGAGGGCCAGAGAGTAAGCTCTGATTCTCGTGATTAGTGTAAAAGTAAGTTTCTAAATTTACTTAAATGTTTCTACTCTTTTCCTTGTAGAAGTTTTCTCAAAATTATTATGACTCATAAACTGTTTATCCCATAAAGGGAGTTCTTGGTTGACAGATAATCAGGATGTGATTCCTGTCAATGTAAAAATTGTTGTATTTCTTCAGTGGAAACTTAGTAAAATGGTATATAGTCCCCTGCAGGGCAAGCGCTCATAGATTGAAAATCCCGTGCCATCCACTCAGTTACAGAGATTCACGTGAGTGTTCGGATACGAGTTTCACTTTTACACTCCCTGTGTCTGTTTCTTATCTAGAAAGGACGGCTGAGTGACAGGAGGAGGCCGGTGGTGGGTTGACACTCAGTCGTCTCGAGTCTTTTGTTTTGTTTTGTTTTGTTTTTTTGCGGTACACAGTCCTCTCACTGCCGTGGCCTCTCCCGTTGCGGAGCACAGGCTCCGGACGCGCAGGCCCAGCGGCCACGGCTCACGGGCCCAGCCGCTCCGCGGCACGTGGGATCCTCCCGGACCGGGGCACGAACCCGCGTCCCCTGCATCGGCAGGCGGACTCTCAACCACTGCGCCACCAGGGAAGCCCTAAACAGTACTTCAAACTTAAAAAGTTTTCACATCCATTAGCTCCTTTCCTTAGTTTAATTTCCTTTAGATTTACTTCTCAGGTGCTGAGACGTTTTTAGACTTCTGTACAATGGCGATGTGTGTGTCGTTTAGTTGGAATTCACCCTCGTTGGGCCAGCTGTCTTGGTCCCTTTCCCACTTTCTCTTCCCCTTTGTACAGTCTTGAAAGGGTGTGCATTGTGTGCAGTGCTGTGCTTGGTTCCCTGAGTTTCTCCAGGACTCCGGTCGGTCTCAGGATGGAGTGAATTACCGTGAGGAGCTTGCGCCCTCAGGATCTGGCTCCAGTGCTCACGAGTTGTCTGTGTGTCCAGCTCAGGTGGCAGCCAGCCAGGTGTGACTCCCAGCACCTGCTTTGCTCCTGGGTTATCTTAGATCCACAGTTTTGGGTGGTCGTCTTAGCTGAGCACACTGATAAGCGGTTTTTTCTTTTTGCTTTTTCTTTCTCTCCTCGTGATTTTCCAGTTAGGCAAAGGTGAAGAGAAAGATCCCACAGACACAGTGGAGAGGTTCCAGGTACCTGGGAGTGGCACGGTGTAAACCTGGCACAGTGCAGGGCAGAGAGAGAAACCTTCGATCTTCCCACTATGGTTCTTGTGGAATGAAACATTTCAGACCTGGGAACTCTGAACTACGATGCTGGGCTTCAAATGTAATTGCTTCCAATCTGCTTTCTTAAAGCTGCTGATAACTTGATTTTCCCAGCTTTCCCAGCAAGTTAGGTACATCCATAGGGCTGCTTGTATGCGGACTCTGGGAGGATTTGCCAAGTGTATCCGTGAATTGCTGTTTCTCTGATGGCAAGAGAAAATTCGACACAACTTGGCCCTGAAAAGTGTACCCCACACATGCCGAAGAGGAACTGAAACAGCCCTTCAGAGTCAGTGGTGCCTGAAGTTTCACATCTTGACATTTAGATTCAGAAGAGATCCGTTGTACTGCTTTACAGTCACCAGGACGGAGGGAAGCAGAAGTAATGAGTGTAGATCTCTGATTTATCCACGATTTGGATGATCTAATTTTACTGAAAAAGGTAGAGCCTTCGCTTGTTTGTGGGAAGAGCTTACAGAGAAGACAAATACAGAAACCAGGGTGTGTTTTCCCCAGTGCACGCCTCTCGGAGATAAGCTGGCTGTGATTGCACAGCCGTCTCTGTTTAGGGTACTTGGGTTCTGAAGATTTTAGTAAAAGGCTACTAAAGGGAGGGTAAGGCAGGCTGGGGTGGGGAGGGGCGGGGCGTGTTCATCGTGCTTTCCGCCTAGAAACACCGTGAAAACCTTCCTGCTTAGGAGATGGAGCTGCCAGACGGGTTGAGTGCAGGGCTCGGGCAGAGCCCCGCCCGGGCCAGCTGACAGCCCCGTGCTGGTGACCCGCCCCACAGGGAGCTGCAGACGCGGGGGCGGGGTGGGGGGGACTCTCCCAGATGCCTGGCCATTGCCCCACAAGTTCCCTGCCCTCCCTGCCTGCCTTCCCTTTTCGCTGACTTCTGTGCCACGAGGAGTTTTCTCTGACTCGTTAAGAGAGTCTGTTTCCATTGGTTGATGGATGGGATTTCGAGGTGTCATCTGAGGATGAGTGAATGGTTGCAGGAATGCAGTGTAACTTGGTATTGCTGAGGAGTCCTGCTGCTTTAGGTTCAAAGAATATTCATCTTTCCCGCATCTCTCAGGGATGAATCAGAGCAGCCTCCGTACGGGGGCTGCTGCGTCGAAGCTGCCCTCTGGCTGACCCTCTGTCTGGCTCTTATTCTGATAAGTATCGACGACAAGCAGGGTAAAGCCCTTGTCAGTCGTCACCATAGAGAACTGTGTGGAGAGTGACAGTGTTGCAGGCAGAAGGCCGTCCCTCCAGCTCTGGGGTCCACAGCCAGGCGCTGGGGGGCCGGCAGCCGAAGGCTTTTCCCCAAGCTCTGCTCGGCCGGCCGGGTGAACTGGCCGCGACTCCTGGGCCTCCTGGTGGGGCCTGTTGTGAGTCAGGCTGAGGCTCAGCCTTATCGCTTTATTGTTGCAGTCACAGAAGCTGAATAACCGCTGAACAAGGGGAAGTAACCCTCGTGGGAGTTGGTGAGAGCGATAACCCGTGACCCGCCTGACGTTGTAATTAGACTCCCAGCCAGAGCTCACCAAGGGAGACCCAGCGGGGGATTCCCCGCAGTGCTTCTCCCCCTTTATGGGATCCCGGGTTTATACGGAATTGTGCGGGTCAGGAGTACATCCATCCAGCAGACGTTTACGTCTGGAAGGCTTTGCTCCTCGTCTTACTCTCTGACCTTTCTTAGTTTAGAAAGGTTAAAAAAACCCACAAAACACTACTCTCAGGTCTTTACAGAACAGATGTGAATTAAAATGGGGTCTTTTTTTTTTTTTTCTCACCATGACATTTTCTTTCACTTTCATGCCTCACCCTCCCCAAAGGCAAACAAAAGAAGAAAATAAAAAACCAAAACCTTGGGAGAGCTAAGCTAGTTTTTCCATTTAGTGATTTTTTAAAAAAATTCACCCCTAACATGTGAGAACATAGAATGTGGCACCAGATTCAGGGAAAGCTCCTCTGATCTGGGATCTTCTCTGCCTTGATCTCACGATCTCAGGCTCATCTCCCCCTGGAACTCGCTGTGTCTTCTGGGTGGCCACCTCATCTCTCTGTATTTCTGTTTTCTCTTCTGAAAGAAATGAAAGTGGTAGACCGGGTGGGTGATCCCCAAAGAAGTGTTCTTAGAACCGTAGATCCCTGAGCCTTACTTCAGATCCACTGGGCCAAATTCCTGGAGGTGGAGCCCGGGAAAAGCTTTGCTCATTACAGACAAACACACAGAGCCTCTGCGGTTAGGTCTAGTGAAGAGTCAGGTCTGGGACCACCAGGTGGGGTGTCGGAGCCCCTCCAGCTCCAACGCGCCGACTGTCTGTCAGGAACCGACGGGGCCCAGGGATGTCAGACAGACGTGAGGACCTTGGCAGCCGAGGGAGTCCTGAACGTCTCATCTGGGGAGCAAAGCCACGTGGGTATTTAGGAAGCATATTCTCGGGAAAGGGAGGACCAAGTGCAGAGCTCCTAAGGCAGGAACATGCCTGGCGTGCACCCTAAACAGTGGTGCCCAAGGGATGCAGACAGTGAACGGTCCTCCGTGGGCCCGTGAGCGGGCGGTCGGGCCTGCAGCCGTGCGCCGCGGTGTGAGCGGAAGGGGCAGGTTGCCGGCCCCCCGCCTCTCGCCCATTGGCCTTTGCTTGGTAACAGACATTCGTGCCACTGAGCCTCTTTTCTTTGTATCTAACCATTGTTCTCTCCAGGCAATGACTGCTGCCTTAGTGTGAACGGCTTTTACGAGAGCTGATGGAGGACCACCGGGAGGCTCTGCAGAGCCCGGTGCGAGGCCCCCCTCCTCCCAGGTGGGCGCACGGGCCCCAGGGGAGGTGGCCTGCACTTCTGCTGAAGCAGGGACAGAGACCTTGGGTGGCCGCTTCCAAGCTCGAGTAACGTGTCCTTGGTTCTCGTCTTCGCAGGGACTTCTCTAGCAGTCTAAGTGATCTTCAGAGAACAATCCTGTTGCAGACTTAAAACCAGTGCTTATTACTCAGAGTTCCTATATTTTAAAAGTCCCCTTGACCACTGAATTTTTAAAAAAATAGACTCTATGTTTTAGAGCGGTTTTAGGTGCCCTGAAAAGTTAAGCAGAAAGGACAGAGCCCCTGTCTCCTGCCTGCCCCTCACTCACCCCTCCCCTACTGTCAGCATGTGTTACAGCTGATGAACCTGCAATTGACACATCATCATCACCCCAAGCCCTGGTTTACGTTTGAGGTTCACTCTTGGTGGTGTTCATTCTATGGGTCTGGACAAACGTGTAATGAAACGTACCCATCGATAGAGTGTCATACAGAGTAGTTTCACGGCCCTAAAAATCCTCTGTGTTCTGCCTGTTCGTGCGTCCCCTAACCCCCCGGCAGCCCTGATCTTTTCAACTGTCTCGATAGTTTTGCCTTTCCTAGAGTGTCATTTGCTTGGAATCATGCAGTACGTAGCCTTTTCACATTGGCTTCCCTCACTCAGTCATATGCATTAAAGTCTTCTCCATGTCTTTTCATGGCTCGATAGCTCATTTCTGTTCAGCACTGAAGAATGTTCCATCATCTGGATGTACCAGTTTATTTATCCAGTCATCTACTGAAGGATGTCTTGGTTGCTTCCACAGTTTGGCAGTTGTGACTAAAGCTGCTGTAAACATCCCTGTGCAGGGTTTTGTGTGGACATAAGTTTTATTCCTTTGGGTAAATATCAAGGAGTATGGTTCCTGAGTTGTAAGGTAAGAGCTTATTTAGTTTTGTAAGAAACCACCAAACTTCCGGGGCGGCTGTACCATTTTGCGTTCCCACCAGCAGTGAGTGACAGCTCTTGTTGCTTCACATCCTCTTAGCATTTGCTGTTGTCAGTGCTCTGAATTTTGGCCACGCTAATGGGTATGTGGTGGTATCTCGTTGTTGTGACGTGTATTTCTCTAATGACGTATATGTGGAGCACCTTTTTCGTGTGCTTATTTGCCATCTGTGTCTCTTTTGTGAGCTGTCCAGGTCTTTTGCCCATTTTTAAATTGGGTTGTTTGTTTTCTTATTGTTGAGTTTTACGAGTTTTTTGTATATTATGGATACCAGTCCTTCGTTGGAATTGTCTTTTGCAAATATTTTCTCCCGGTCTGAGGCTGGTCTTCTTCTTCTCTTGATGTTGTCTTTCACGGACCAGAGTGTTTCATTTTAATGAGGTCCAGCATATCAGCTGTTTCTTTCATGGCGCGTGCCGCGTGCGGTCACCACCACGCTCAAGGTCACCTGCATTTTCTCCTATGTTATTCTCGGAGTTTTATAGTTTTGCACTTGGGGTCTGTGATCTATGTTGAGTTAAAATTTTGTAAAGGATTTAAGGTCTGTGTCGAGATTCTTTCTTTTGAGTGTGGATGTCCGCTTGTTTCAGCACTGTTTGTTGAAAGACTGTCTTTTCTACAATGTGTTGCCCTTGCTCCCTTGTCAAAGGTCAGTTGAGTGTGTGTGACTCTGAGTCTGGGTCCTCTGCTCTTCTTTGTTGATCTGTTTGTCTGTGCTTTTACCAGGACCATCCTGTCTTGTTTACTGTAACTGTAGTAAGTCCTGAAGTGGGGTAGTGTCATTCCTCTGACTTTGTTCTTCTCCTCCAGTGGCCTGTTGGCTGTTCTGGGTCCTGTGCCTCCTCTCCTTGTGAACTTTGGAACCAGTTTGTTGACATCCACACAATAACTTGTTGGGATTTTGATTGGGATTTCATTGAATCTTTAGACCAACTTGGGAAGAACTGACGCCTTGAGTCTTCCACCCATGACCATGGAATATCTCTCCCTTTATTTAGTTCTCCTTTGATTTTCTTTATCAGAGTTTTGTCGTTTTCTTCATATAGATCTTGTACATACTATGTTAGATTTATACCTAACTATTTCTTTGGGGGGGCGATGCTAGTATAAGTAGTATTGTGTTTTTAATTTTAAATTCCACTTGTTAATTGCCAGTATATGAACTATTTTAACAGGTATATTTTTCAGAGCATGGCTGCATTCATGTCAGGCTAGTTGCATTATTTTCAAATGCCTCCATCTTTTTCTTTTATATTGTTACTAAACTTATTTTTAATACTTTTCTTAAATATTTTTTCTGATTATCAAAATGGTACAATTTTGTTACAAAACATTTGGAAAATGCAAGCAAATATAAAAATGAAAACCTAAATTACTAGCAGCTGCGCTATCACACAAATTTTTACTCCTATTAATGCTTTGATTTATTTCCTTGAAGTCCTTTTTGGTACATGGATGTAAGCTGCACTGTATTAACTAAACCATGTGTTGATATATAGGTATTTTACATATATATGTATTATATATATAATACATATATATATATATATAATCTGCTTTCTCACTCACTATTATACCACGACCTTTTGCCCATGTCAATAAAACGTTTTTAAGACAATTTTTAATGACTTTGTAGTATCTGAAGTTGATGGCCTCAAAAATCTTGGGTATGTTCTGAACGGATATTAAGGTTTCCAGTTTTTGACGTTACAACCCTATTTGTGTTCAAATATCTGATGGTCTCCTTGGGAGGGCATTTTCCTTGGAGATTTTCCTTGGAGAAAGTCTGAAGGAGACCCATTTTCCCTCCGCAACAGAATGTGAAAATGGAGACACAGAAACTGGTCCGGTAGGTGGGACGCAGGCAGCGTGTGTGACAAGGGGCCGTGCGCGGCCTGTCGATGCTCTCAGACTCAGCACCGCTTGCTCACCTGGTCCTCAGCATCCGCGGGCTCCCCGGCCTTGCCACGCAGGACGCGCCCCGTGCACCTGAGGCCAGGAGTGGAGGACCAGGTCAGCATGTGGGCGCTCTGCAGGCGGCGAGATGCCAAAGAGTGAAGGAAGGTTGTCCGTCAGAATTGATTCCTCTTCCCCGGGAGGCCAGTGGGCCGGCAGAGCAGTCAGGAGCGTGCCGCTCGTCAGAACTGGGCCTCTCCTGGGAACCTGGAGGCAAAGATAAGCGGGCCTCCAGCCCTAACAGCTTCTATAGGTTCCTCAAGTCACTTCTTAAAGGGTATGAACGTGAGGCTTTTTCCTTAACGTTTTGAAGAGCATTTTATCTCTGTGTGTTCAGACGTAATACATTCGCTTGGTTCAACAAAAAGAAATATACGTCTGAGTCTTGTTGTTCCTACCTCTTTCTTCTTCCCCATCCCATGCAGGTAATCAGTTTTATTAGTTTGCTATAAATTCTTTCTTTTCTCATTTTAAAAGCCATGTAACGCTTTCATTTTATTATGAAATATTCGTCATACCGAAAGTGCAGACTATGCTATGTTAACCATATGCGTAACCACAACCCAGTTTTCTTAAATCTTACCATTTTGCCACTTTTGCTTCACGTGTATGATTTTTTTTTAAAAAAGAACTAAAACGTTAGGGAAGTAGATGATGCTTCCTGCATCATCCTTCCTGGGCCCCATCTCCCTCCCTTCCTTCCAGAGGTAACCACGGTCTGAATATGGTACTTCGCATTCCTCTGCATGTCTGTCATTTACTGGCTGGGATGTATCCATAAATCATACTGGGTTACAAGTATTTAACATTTTAAAGTGGATATCATACTGTACGTATTATTTTGAAGCTTACTTTTTCATACAGCTGTATGTTTTTGAGATTCGTTTGTCTAACTCCACGTAGCTCTAGTGTGTCAATTCCAAATTCAGTATAGCATTCCATTGTGTGAATATGCTACAAATTACCTATCTGTTAGTCTATTCATGAACATTTCATTTTTGTTTTTACAAATTTTACTGTTATAAACAATGTTGCAGTGAATGGTAGTAGCACATGTGTCCCTGTCTGCACATCTGCATGGATTTCATAGGGTGAAAGAAATGGAGTTTAAGTTTTAGGAAATGTGACCCTTTGGCTTTACTCAGTATTCTCGGAAGTGAGTGCCCGACTCCTTTCCCACCAGCAGTGCGTGGGCGTCCTCACCGCACACCACCCTTGGCACGGGGTCGGGGGAAAGGGGAATGTAAGTGGAATCTCGTTTTCTTCTAAAACAGCTTTATCGAGATGTCATTCACGTACGTACGTACAATCCACCCATTTGAAGTCGATCCATGCTTAAGTGGATTTGCTGTGTCCTCAGGGTTATACACTCATCACCACATCAACTTCGGGACATTTTCAGGACCCTTGAAAGAAACCGCCTCCCACAAAAGTTGGCTGTCAGTCCCCGTCTCCTCTCAGCTCTAGGCAGCCACTAAGTTACGGTCTGTCTCTGTAGATTTGCCTGTTTCTGGACATTTCCTGTAAGCAGCAGCATACAGTTCATCATATCATATGTTCTTTTGTGGTTGACTTCTTACATTTACCATCATGTTTTCAAGGTTCACCCGTGTTCTGTGCATGTAATGGCACTTCATTTCTTTTTAGTGCTGAATCATATTCTATCAAATGGATAGGCCGGATGTTTTTTATCACGTGAGGGACATGTGGTTTTTCCCACGTTTTGGGTCTCGTGAATAGTGCTGTTATAAAGATTCCTGGACACATTTTACATGGAGTGTTTTTTTGTATGAAGAGATGATAGTTTGGATGCCGGGAACAGCAGACACAGGTCCCAGGCGTCCCCGCGGTGCAGGCGGGAGGGTGGGCAAGAAGCAGCAGGGGGCCATTTCTCCAGGCCCCTTGGGCAGCGTGGCTCAGGGCCTCCCCGCCGACGTCGTGGGGTCACAGAGACCTCGTGGTGACCCGCGTGGAGCGCGAGCCCACCCCCCCCACACACCCCCGCAAGGCCTTTCCGCGGCCATCGCGCATGTTCGGGCCTCCGGTCCCGACTGCTGGTCTCTGGGGGACGGTGACCCAGTGCTGTCTTTTGCAAGGCTTGTCTTCTCCACCCATCCGGGAAGGGCATTTCCAGGCCAACTCATCCACCGTCTTGGCCATTTAGTTAAAAAACCAAGCTTAGGAGGTGTGGGACCAGCTCCTGGACTTGTTTTGTTGGTTTTGTCCCACTCCTGTCCGTGGCTGGCTGTGGACCACAAGGTCTGGAACCCCCTTTCAGAACCAATGGAGCAAAACCCACTCCTGATAAACTAAGGTCGCCCCTTACCTGGGTGGGCCGAATATTTTTGTGAGTTTTGCAGTCACGGCACGCGGGATCCTCCCGGACCGGGGCACGAACCCGCGTCCCCTGCATCGGCAGGCGGACCCTCAACCACTGCGCCACCAGGGAAGCCCCGTCTTCCTACTTTTTAAAAACTCAATTTGCTTAAACTGAATCCTTTTACATTTCTTTGGTGCAGAAGTAAGCGAATACGAATATGTATCCTTCCTTCTTCCCTGGGAGGAGGCGTGCGTGCCCCAGGGTCTGCTCCCCCTGTGTGGACTTGGCCGTGGGACCCGGCTCCCCCGTGTCCTGCTGGGTGCGTCGAGCAGGAGGGATTGAATTTGCCCCTCCCGTGTTCTCTCCAGTTGTTTCTAGTTCTCTGCTTTTGGCACACATGCTACAATCACACGTCTGCATACGTTTAGTTCCAGGAGCGGGATCGGAGTTCCAAGGTTACCGACACCGGTGACTCTAAGAGCTGGGACCAGTTACCCTCCGTCTGAACTTGCACCCGTGTGCGCCTCTGCCTGCGTTTCTCTCGTGTGCGCTGTCTTCCCTTTTGGAGCTCGCCCTGCCCTGCCGTCTGATAGGGGCATGACTTTCATTTGCTTCTCTCTTTCCGAGAGCGGCAGTTAGCATCTCTTCCTGTGTTTACAGACCATCTTATTTTTGTTTTTCTGTGAACTGTCTGTATCCATTGCCCGCCTTTCCATTGGTCTGCAAATCTTTATTGATTTCTGGTTGTTCTTTATCTATGAGGGAGATTAAGCCTTTGTCTGTGATACGAGTCGCTGATGTTTTTGTGAACTTTTCAAAAAGCGCTTGATCACATTTTTTCTACACAATTGAGGTCATACTATATACATCATCCCGTGTTCTGTTTCTCACTCTTAACACTGTATCATCAGCATTTTTATTTTTCAAGTGTAGCATTTCTTTAGACCCCGAGACGGAAGCGCAGAGGGATGTCTTGGGATGCGGAGCGCGTGGCGCTGAGTGGTTTGCTCGTGGTGTGGAGGTGATGGCCCTGCAGCGCGGGGAGAGCGGAGCTTGGGGTCAGGAGACATTGGTTCGAGTCCCGCCTTTGCCCCTTACTGGTTCCAACCTTATTAAAGTCTCCTAACTTCTGCACAAAATAGGTGGTGTGGTGCCAACTCTCACAGGGCATCTGTGGACGCCAGCTCAGGTACATTCCGGAAAGGAGTTAGGTGGGTATGTCTTGGGCGCCCTGTGGTCCTCACCACCAGCCTCCCTGCCTGCACCCAGACGTCAGGCCTTCTGGAACTAGCGTCTCTAGTCTCTGAGATTGTGCAGTAAAAATGGACAGTTATTTAGTACGGCGGAAATCAATTCAGTACAGTCCTGGAATGGTAATCACCAACTGAAAGCTGTAAATAGGTTGGACAAATGAGAAGGGGCATCCCTTTCTTAGAAGCTTCGTCCTGTCTTTGGGGGAAGCAAGGGGGTGAAAAGGGGCAGGAGAATGGGATGTATGGATGCTGAGAAGGAAGCTCAGTAAATGTCACTGTCTAAGGCCGAACTACGGGTTTGAAACCGAATTTGAAGGCCGTGAATTCATTAAGGTCGTTTCCCTGAGGGAGTTCACCCACTGCCTCAGGCTTCAGCTTCAGAAGCTTCTTGGAGCAAACTGTCATTGAGGTTGTTGGTCTTAAGACAGTACTGGAGTCTTGGATGGATTCAGAGAAAGAGTGTTCCTGCTGTATTCCTCAGTTTCATTATTTGTTTTTAATTTTTCGAGAGAGAGCACAGTCATATGGTTAAATATTCAAAAGCCACAGTGTCTTTTTTTTTTTTTTTTAACTTTTTAATTTTTATTTCTTGGCTGTGCTGAGAGGCATGCGGGGTCTTAGTTCCCCAACTAGGGCTAGCGCCCCCTGCAGTGGAAGCTCAGAGTCTTAACCACTGGACCGCCCGGGAAGCCCCCAAAGCCGCAAAGCCTTAGTGAATACCTGCGGCACGCTCGCCAGCTGCCTGGCTCTGCGGTGAGCACTTTGCAGTTAACCCTCAAGTCAACGCTCATGAGGAGGGCCCCGCCGTCATCCCCATTCTGCGGGGGTGGGGGGTGCCGAGGGACACAGAGGGAGGTGCGTGCCAGGCCGCACGGCCGGGAAGAGGCAGGGCGAGGGCGCAAATGCAGGCTGCCCGGCCCCGAGCCCGCAGCTCTCCTGCTCTGCGGCCCCGGCAGGCGTGCATCAGGTGGTGTCAGGAAGCCCTCACCTGTGCCCTGGAAGGAGGGGCCCACTTGCTTCTCTCGCCCGACAACCCAGCCTCCTGCTCCAGATGCCACCAGTCTTACAGCTACATGTCTTTCTAGACATACTCTGTGCAAATACAATAAAATCCAGAGTTTTTCCCTTGTGTCTCCTTTTCAAAAATACGTACGGTAGCTTTCTATACACAGTGTTTTATACTTCTTTTTTCCAGTTAAAGCGACGTCCTAGCGCGTATTCTGTCATCACTTGAGGAGAGTTCCCCATCCGGGGTTGTATCTGTGTAGCACCCCATTGTAGGGACGTACCATCCCATGCTAACACTTAGCTGCAGGCCTTTACTGCTCCAAACGGTGCTGCAGTGGATCCCTTTTTGTGCGTAATCAGTTGGACCGATGTAAGGTGATCTGTAGGATTAATTCCTAAAGTGGAATTGCTGGGTCAAAGAGTATGTGAGTATGTGTGTTTGTACCCATCTCTCTCTCTCTCTCTCTCTCTCTCTCTCTTTCCCACTCTCCCTCTGTTTTCCTTATTTTGGCCCCTGCCCTGCAGCACTGCCCTCCCACTCCTCCCCCACCTACTGGCCTATACCCATCTCTTCTAGGGATAATATTTTACGGCCAAAGATAGGTACGGCTTCTACTTATTTTGACTTTGCCGTTTTGCAAACAAAAGATCTTGTGGAGAGAATCATGCTTTTAACCTCTGAAAACCTCTAGAAAAACTGACCTCTAGAAACCTCTAGGGAAAAAGAATGATTACCTTATCTGTGTGCAAGTTAAATGGATCTAGAAGTAACTCATGTATAAGGCTATGTCTTGAATATTTACTTCGAAATTCATTCGCCTCCCCGTTATGGGTAAGGCAGCTTCCCTGGGTGGAGGGGAGGGTGGGAAGCCTTCCCTCCAGGAGAAACTATGGAATCATGTTGGTGCAAGTTGGCTTTGAGCAGAGGTGAGAATTACATCTCAGCCGTCCCGGGCTTAGTGAATTGATGCCTGCGTGCAGGTGGATCGCAAGGCTGCTTTTTAAAACAATAGTTTCTAGCTTCTAGATACAGGAGAAGAATTAATAGTGCTCTTTTAAGAATTAAAGGGACCCTTTTGGAAAACGTGAGCCGTATTTAGAAATTCTGTACGTTTCTAAAGAGGAGAAAGGGGAGAGCCTGTTGATGGCCGTAACGGAGCCCGGGAAGCCGGCGCGGGCGGCATATAAAGGATTTATATAAAGCAATAAAGGATTTACCTTTATTTATCACCTACTTTCTTAAAGACAAAAAAAGTTGCAGCCAGTATCCAATATCAATTTCTTCTGGGAAAATAACCGCAGGGTAGGTTTCATTGGAATCGTTTAAAAACTGTATCTTTAGGTTCGTATTATGTATTAAAGCTCCTGTTGAGAGTCTGAATCTTTAAGTACTTTTTCACTGTGCTCTTGACCCCAGGACAGCAATTCAGAGGTGAATTTTTATGTAGCTCTTCTGAAACTAAAAACCAGGCAGTCTGTGGAGCTGAAGTTGTACCAGTGCAAATAGAGGAAGAAAGACAAATCAGCTAATTTGCTAATTACTTTTCCTGTTAGCCATCTCCCTGAGCTACTAACCTAGCAAAAAAGAAACAAAGAATTCCAGATATGTTACTGCCATGTTTTTATATAATTTTTTTTCTTGCAATAAATCGCTTGCTACAGGGCGGGGAGTAGCACACATTTGTGCTGACACGTTTGTGCTGAGGGGGTGAGCTCTGATCGCCATCTCATCAAGCGCAAGTTCCCTTTTTCCTCCGCCCTGCTGACCCTTTATTCTCCCGGCGGGAAATGTCGCCGTGCGCCCAGTGAGCTCACGAGAGCAGGGGCCGCGGTCTGCTCACGGGCCTGGAGCTGCTGGGTGGGTGGATGGATGGTGTTTGCCAGTCTCTCTTCGTTGTGATCATCATTGTCGGTTTTGTTGATTCTGTGGTGTTTCACATTCCTTTTTCTTGGACCATTTAAAGTTCCCTGTCATACCTGACTCTTTAAACATTCACATTCTCAGATCACAAGACTGTCTCTCAACGCCGCCCGAGAACTTGACTTTGACGAGTTTTGTGTCCTTGCCTGAGAGCCAGAGGAAGAATATTTTTGAGGTCTTCTTCTCTCATAGACTGTGGTTCCACCGGACGTCCTGAGCCCACTTCCAGCCTGATTCCGGCAAATGTTCAGGGGAGGAATCAGATGCCCACCCTGCAGGTCCCGGGGGACAAATCACTGCAGCAAACCTGACACCTCCCGGCCTGCTCCTTGCCAGCTTGAGGCCTGGAAACCCTGGGTGCGCAGGTCAGGGCCCCTCTCCATTTCCCAGAAGATGGTTTCTCAGGCAGCTTCAGTCCCCTCCTAGCACAGGTCTGATCGCGTCAGTCGCTCTCTCAGGAGGCTGGAACGGCACACACCCCACTGCTTGTGGAGCGGACACACGTTCCTTGACGTAGCAGTCAGGGTCCTGCTCCGGAAGTCCTGAACTTCCCAGTTCTGTGCGGTCCCGCTGCAAGAGCCCTAGCCTAGCTGCCCAGCCCTGGACGCCGTGCCACTCGACCATGGGCCTGTGCCCTGCCCTCGGCCTGCAGCGCCTTCCCGCTCTCCATCTCGCCCGAGCCTGGCCGCCCTTCACTCCTTCCGATCCAGACGTTGCTTCTCCCGGGGACGTCTCCTGTGCCTTGTCCTCTTGTTTTCTCTGGTTACCCACGTGCCTGCCTCTTCAAGTTCCTTAGGAATAAGGACATTTCCTTTTTCTTTTTTTTTTTTTTTTTTTTTTTTTGCGGTACGCGGGCCTCTCGCTGCCGTGGCCTCTCCTGCTGTGGAGCACAGGCTCCGGACGCGCAGGCTCAGCGGCCATGGCTCACGGGCCCAGCCGCTCCGCGGCATGTGGGATCTT
>NC_041220.1:3054766-3059628 GCF_002837175.3 Physeter macrocephalus
CCCGGACCGGGGCTCGAACCCGCGTCCCCTGCATCGGCAGGCGGACTCTCAACCACTGCGCCACCAGGGAAGCCCGACATTTCTTATTTGTAGTATCCACCCCCTACCCACTGAGGGCCAGCATTCCTTGGCTTGTAGCCCACAGCTCCGATCTTTGCCCCTGACATCACACAGCCATCTTCCCTGTGTCTGTGTCCAGATTTCCCTCCTCTTAGGAAGACACCAGTCCTTGGATCAGGGCTCAGCCTGATCTAGGATGGCCTCGCCTTGATGACATCTGCAGAGACCCTGTTTCCAAACAAGGTCATATTCACAGGTACCAGGAATTGGGACTGGACGTCTCTTTTGGGGGGACACAATTCAGCTGCAACACATGGTTATATCTACCTTAAAGACAATTCTGTTTTCTCTACTTAAAATCATTTGAACTATTACTGCTTGTCACCTTTCAAGTAAGTGATTGAGACTTTGGTCCCTCGCTTCCTGCTCTTGTTGACCAGTTCCAGAAATAAGATCTGGTTTAGTTCCAACTGGGCAAATCTTCACATCATGGAATTTTAAAACTGGAAAGGGTCTATCTAAGTACTTCTGTTTAAATTTTACAGTAGGGAAGGGTAGACAGACCATCTTATTTTCTTGTGCCTCAGGTCGTAGAGCTGTGACCATAAAGTAGACAAATAATTCCATGTCCCCCGATGCCAGGGCCAGTGTTCTTCCCTTGCTTTCAACAAAAGCCAAGACACAGGGTGTTTCTGATGAGAGTAAGTGTCTTTACAGCTGTAGCCACATATGTTACGGCAAAGGCCCAAGGCTTATTTTTCAGCCTCTTGCAATCCTGCAGAGAGTCGCCCTCAGCAAAGCTCCAGGAACCGTGGCTGGGGGTTGGGGTGCGTGTGGGCACGAAGGGAATATGTGTGGCTGTGGTCACAGGTGACTCGAGGGTGGCAGGGCGGAGCCCGCGGCGTGCTGGGGGTCCGCACCTGAGCGCCTGCCGTCCTCGTGACGCACGGCGGGACCAGAGCCCAGGTGGGACCCAAGCTTGCTTCCTTCGGAAGCATCGTTTAACCGCGTGCCTTTCCTGCATTTCCTGTTCCGGGTGACTCAACCATGACTCCCTCTACTAAGGGCAGAGACGGGGGACGCCAGAATTACAATTAGGTGTTAAATCAGTGACGCTATTCACGTGCAAGAAGGGGAATAGAGTTTTCCTCGTATTTTAGAAAATGCTTTTTAAAGTATTCATGTGGTCAAAAAGTTGGACCATCTGACATACATGGTTTTCCTTTCCCATGTGTTTTCTTTTCATCTTTTTAAATTGAAAAATAACATGAAATGTTTTATAGGGTGTTGTGATCATTATTAAATTTTAGCTCTTCCAGCGGGGCTGTCCTCAGTTCGACTGACGTTTGAGTCACCGTTAGCCCTCAGAAATAAGGACTGAGCAGGTTGCTTTGTATATGATAATGCTGTTTTGACAAAATGTCCTTGTTGGGGCAAAACAGATTGAGCGTGAAAACAAAAAGCCATTAAATCTTTGTCGCTTTTTCGCTGTTAATGACTTCGACCTGTGTACTGTGCTTTAGTAATTGCTGAGGGTGTTTTTAATGACCAGGTGTAAAACGTCATGGTTCCGGGCACAGGCTTCGGGACTTGTCGGGTTGGGGTGACAGAGAGCTGTCTCCGGAGCCGTGCTCCCCGGGAACGGCTGGCTGTCGGCTCCCCCCTGCTTCCTCTGGTGACTCGGTCCTCAGGTCAGCTCTCAGCTTGCGACAGCAAAACACAGGCCCCGGCTGCGCAGCCCAGGTGGGGCTGGGGGGACGTGTCCAACCAGCCAGGCCTGGATCGAGAGCAGGAGAGAACAACTTCTGAAACAGACTTGCCGAGTCGTATCACAGCCGGCACCAACGGTGCTGGGCCTGGCAGCTCAGAGCACAGGCAGTTGAGAAGGTGCAGCCAGAGCTTGAGGTTTCGGAGGCTAGGATTTAGGACGACAGATCCGCTCCCCGAAAAGCGTGTGTTCAGTGTTCGCCGCCGCGGCCTGAAAAGGAAAGGACCGGTGACGCGCAAGTCGCGGCTGGGGGCCGGATGCTGCAGCGGCGCTTCTAAAAAATCGTTCACCTGAGCCGTTCTTCAGCTCGTGACTAGCATTGTGGAGCGCTTGCCTGCGTCAGCCGCCGTGTAAAGCACTTTCATTTAATCCCCACGGCAGCTTTGCGAGCTTGCTGTTCATATTTCCGTCGCACTGATGGAGAAACGGGATCTCAGAGGATTTGAATCTGTAGCCACATGTGTCTGACTTCACTCTGTTACACCATCTCTTAGTTTTACAGCGGGATGTCGTCTGCCCTCTAACTCTCCATCTGTCACCTCCTTCCTCTTCTGTGCTCGCAGCGCCTGGCACCCGCTGGCCTCTGTCCACACTGAACCTGCCGCCGGTACCTGTCCCCGCTCCTCCCCCTCGGTTGCTGTCACTCTAGCCTTGGTTTGAAGGGCCCAAACTCTTACGAGTAAATTCTACTTGGCCTTCCTGCTTCTAGTCTTAATCCGCCCCAGCCCTGTTTTCCTTAGAGCTGCAGGTTGACCTCTGGAGAGTGCAGGCAGTTCGTCGACCTGCTCGCCTGCGCTCAGGGATGAGCCGGCCCCTGCTGCCACCTGCCCCCTGCCTGCCTTTCCGGGCATCTCCCCCGTCCCGTCCTCCTCCTGCTGTGTTCTTCACGCCCACACTTCACCTCTCTTTAACTCCTACTTCTTCAGGTCATGCTAAAATGTCCCTTCCTCAAATCCTAGGGACTTCCCTGCCCCTCCCCGCCACCGCTTAAACCTGAAAATACGAGTCCTACCACATCCTTTTCTTTCTTGCACTTGGACATCTGTAGTTACACATGACGGCTCGCCCAGTGTTCCGCACTGAACTGTGTCCTCCCTGAGGGCAGGGACCGAGGCGGCTTAGTTAGACAACTGCTCGGTCTCTAGCTTCGAGCACAGTCACTGTTACACAGCAGGCGCTCAGATCTGCGTTGACCGGTTAACAGACACATAACCGAAGGTGCCCAAAGCAGTGCATTTTGATGGCTGCCCTTTCTTAGCCCTCGCGTTCTGATCTCACTTGTTGCTCGAGGACGAACCTGCGTTCGGGGCAGTTTTGTCCCAGTGGCTTTTGGTTGCCTTTATTGCAGGTGGTCATTGTCTGCAATTCAGACGCTGTACCGTGATGCACTTGGTTTTCCAAACTTCTGCGTCAGACCAGCCACGATACAAGAAAAGACTAAGTTTCAGGAGATGTGATCCCTCTTTGTTTGTCCTGAGCCTGGGTGGGTGAGAGAGGAAAAGCGAGGGCTCCCCCGAGTGGGTGCAGATTCCTGGCCCGATGGCGCAGAGGCTTGAACGCTCCAGAGCCTCCGACCTCCGCTGTGACGCCCCCAGAAGCCAGGCGCCGGGTTCAGCTCCCTCCACAGCCCTGGCCACTGCTGCCTGACGTCTCTGCCCAAAGTTGCTTTGGAAGGAGAAGCTCCCTCTCCAGTGGTTTATCATCTCAGGAGCGTTCCCAGCCTTGGTCATGGGCACTGGCCCATCGGAGTCCACGGACAGGGCCGTGTGCCCAGGTCTGTGGGGATCGCGCCTCCTGCACACCGGGGCTTCCGTGTGCAGGCGGACACCGGCTGGGAGACTTGTCTCTCCGCGACCATCCCGAGCGTCGCCGCTAACACGACTTCTCTCTCTCTTGTGAATCCACAGTTGGTCCTGTTCGGAGTTGGACCTGAACGAGATTCGCCTGATAGTTTACCAGGACTGTGAAAGGAGAGGCAGACAAGTCTTGTTTGATTCTAAAGCTGTTCACAAGATTGAGGAGGTGGCAACTCAGGTAGGAAATATGGATTTGCTTTCCTCCTTTGTGTTTGTTAGTCCATTGCCTGCTCTTCGGGCCGAATTGCACAGCGCCGTTCGTGCTTCAGAGGAAACACGGGCAGAGGTTCTTCCACCCACCCCATTCGCGTTCTCATTAATATACGCGGCTGAGACCGTTAGCAAGTCATCGTGCAGATGCTAAGCATCGTGCTTTGGGTGTTACCAGAAGCGAATTTGCTGGTAAGTTGCAATCCAGTAGGATTTTGATGCCAAGTGTGTGCCGTTAATGGGAAAACTGAGAATGCTAAAATTCATGAAGCGTTCGCCTGAAGGGAATGTCTGGTATGACCCATAGGTAGTGAGGGGTGCTACATAGCACCGGGTTAGACAAAAGTGGAGCGCTTTCCTTGCCACGGGGCTGCAGGGTGCTAACGTGCACTGTCGTCTGCAAACGGGCCTGCAGCCCAAGCCTGTTTGACCAAGGAAGTTTTGTTTACTTTTTATAGTGGAGGGCAGCGTGGGGGTAGTAGTGGTGGTGATGGTGACGGTGGTGATGGTGGTGGTGACGGAGGTGATGGTGACGGAGGTGATGGTGGTGGTGGTGGTGATGGTGATGGAGGTGATGGTGACAGAGGTGATGGTGACGGAGGTGATGGTGGTGGTGGTGGTGATGGTGATGGAGGTGATGGTGATGGTGATGGAGGTGGTGGTGATGGAGATGATGGTGGTGGTGATGGAGGTGATGGTGATGGAGGTGGTGGTGGTGGTGATGGTGATGGAGGTGATGGTGATGGTGATGGAGGTGGTGGTGATGGAGATGATGGTGGTGGTGATGGTGATGATAATGGTGATGGTGGTGGTGATGTTGGTGATGTTGATGATGGTGATGGTGGTGGTGATGGTGATGATGCTGGTGGTGGTGGTGATGATGGTGATGGTGATGATGGTGGTGATGGTGATTGTGGTGATGATGGTGATGGTGATGATGGTGGTGGTGGTGATGATGGTGGTGGTGG
>NC_041220.1:3062574-3064840 GCF_002837175.3 Physeter macrocephalus
CTTCCCACGGCTCTTCCGGGGGATCCTTACCACATGCCAAGGAGCAGCTTCCAAAGTACCAGGTACAGCCACCCTCGTGTGCGGAATACCCCGTGGGCTGAAGCCATTTACTGCCATTTCTCCTCGGGGATAATGGCTGCTTGAGGGCCCCGTCCCCGGGATAGGAGACTGAGTATCCAGAACCCTTCTCAGTGCTCCGTGATGGCCTCTATGGGAAAAGAATCTAAAAAAGGGGATATGTGTATACGTGTAACTGGTTCACTTTGCCATACAGCGGAAACTAACATGACGTTGTACATCAACTCTACTCCAATAAAAATAGAACAAACAAATAAACAAAAACCCCCCAAAAACGTGCTCTTAGGTGTTTCAGGCCAGTGCTGTGCTCACACTTTGGCTTTATCTCTCGATAAAAACTATAATGGAGCAGCGGTGATCCAGTGTAACACACACCGAATGAAGAGAAATAATGCAAAGGAGGTAAACCCTCCTGTTTTGCCTCCTTGGTGGTCAGAACCAGATTAGTGCACACGTGTTTCCCAGTTTTTTTGTAAGAGCTCTGAGGATTCTGGGGATGAACACTGTCACCGTGAGAAAGTAGCACTTGGCAGTAGAAGGGGGAATGCCTGTGTAGGAGCGGATGGAAAGGCAACGCCTAACTTGAGCACGAGGTGCGAAGGGCTGATGTATTGAGAAATACTGGCCAGCTGGGCACAAGGGAAGAGGCTTCATAGATATTGAATAGCAGAAAGGTGCTACCTGATGGAGGATATATGAGTGTTTATTTTTATTTTTGGAGCTATGAGGCATTTTGTCTACCGTGTTGCTGGCACAGCAGAGCACGGGGGGTGTATACCGGCAGCCACAGGTGTACAGAAGGTTGTTCGTTTCTCGGTCGGGATCGCTGCTGTGCGTCTGCCCTTATTCCACAGAGCTGCCAGCTCTCAAAGCAGTATGTGGTTACAACAGCATAGAGTGAAATTTTCAGCGAGTTGAGAATTGCAGTTGGCACGTGGACCTTCTACCCCCAGAAAAAGCAGGTTCAGAAATGGAGGTGGTGGGTGGAAGTTATTCATAAAGAACGTGAAAGCCTGTTAGTTTCTGTCTGCAGGAAGCGAGAAGAGGTTGGTAGGAGGCTCGTTAAATCAGGCGGATAGATGTCTGTTCCTCTTTCCTCCTTCGCAAGCAGGTGTAAGTAGGTGTGTATATGTGTGTCCGTGTGTGTGGATATATACGTGTACGCGTGTGGATTTGGAGTTGAAAGGCTGATTGCCATGGTTTTGCTTGGGTAGAAAGCGAGGCAGCAGAGAGTCTGGCTGGCGGCCTGGGTCTCAGGAGATGGAGGTATGGTTTCGGTCAGGCCGTGTGGGTGTCGTGTGCACTGGTTTGGCTGACGCTCACGTCCCTCCTCAGCGTGTGTCACCACCGCTTACAGTGGGAGCCGAGCATGCTGTATGCAAACGCATGCACCTGTGTGTCATCATACGTTCACGGTACGCACAGCGTTACGTCATGTGAGTGAGGGCGTTCGGCTTCCAGCCGCCTGAGCCCCGGGGAGTCCGGGCCCCCAGATGAAGGTATGGGGGTTCCCGTAGGGAATAACCGGAATCACAGCGGCAGTTGAGGACGCAGACAGTGATAGGAGGGCCCTCTGAGGAACAACCCTGTCCAGGGGATGACTTGGGAAGGTAGAGATTTAAAAGGGAGAGCAGGATGTGAGGGCGATCTGGCTGCGACATTTGGCACCCCATTGATCGCCAGCGTTGATTCGGCCGATGGGGCTGGCTAGGCGGGTGTCCCCTTCCTCCCTCACCGTTCCTGGTGCGTCCCTCCCGAAGCTGCGCGCTCGGTCGGAGAGGACAACCTTCCCCGATAGAGGAGGACCGTTCTTCGGTCAAGGGTATACGAGTAGCTGCGCTCCCCTGCTAGAACCTCCAGACAAGCTCTCAAAGTCCATTTGTAGGAGAACGTAGGGTAGTCAAGCTTCCAAGACTCCAGACACATCCAGATGAGGCGCTGCACGTGGCAGTCTGCCTTTCTAAAAAAAATAAAAAGTAATTTAAAAAATATAAAAAGGAAAGCAATTACGTGCATCAGATACCATGAGACGTTTAATAAAGCAAACTGGGGGGCTTCCCTGGTGGCGCAGTGGTTGCGCGTCCGCCTGCCGATGCAGGGGAACCGGGTTCGCGCCCCGGCCCGGGAGGATCCCACGTGCCGCGGAGCGGCTGGGCCCGTGAGCCGTGGCCGCTGAGCCTGCGCATCC
>NC_041220.1:3065141-3068497 GCF_002837175.3 Physeter macrocephalus
GTGGTGCCGGTGGTGAGGGTGGTGGTGACGGAGGTGATGGTGACGGGGGTGATGGTGACGGAGGTGATGGTGGTGGTGGTGGTGATGGTGATGGAGGTGATGGTGACGGAGGTGATGGTGACGGAGGTGGTGGTGGTGGTGGTGATGGTGATGGAGGTGATGGTGATGGTGATGGAGGTGGTGGTGATGGAGATGATGGTGGTGGTGATGGAGGTGATGGTGATGGAGGTGGTGGTGGTGGTGATGGTGATGGAGGTGGTGGTGATGGATAGAGGTGATGGTGGTGGTGGTGGTGATGGAGGTGATGGAGGTGATGGTGGTGGTGATGGAGGTGATTGTGATGGAGGTGATGGTGGTGGTGGTGGTGATAGAGGTGATGGTGGTGGTGGTGGTGATGGAGGTGATGGAGGTGATGGTGGTGGTGATGGAGGTGATTGTGATGGAGGTGATGGTGGTGGTGGTGGTGATAGAGGTGATGGTGGTGGTGGTGGTGATGGAGGTGATGGAGGTGATGGTGGTGGTGATGGAGGTGATTGTGATGGAGGTGATGGTGGTGGTGGTGGTGATAGAGGTGATGGTGGTGGTGGTGGTGATGGAGGTGATGGAGGTGATGGTGGTGGTGATGGAGGTGATTGTGATGGAGGTGATGGTGGTGGTGGTGGTGATAGAGGTGATGGTGGTGGTGGTGGTGATGGAGGTGATGGAGGTGATGGTGGTGGTGATGGAGGTGATTGTGATGGAGGTGATGGTGGTGGTGGTGGTGATAGAGGTGATGGTGGTGGTGGTGGTGATGGAGGTGATGGAGGTGATGGTGGTGGTGATGGAGGTGATTGTGATGGAGGTGATGGTGGTGGTGGTGGTGATAGAGGTGATGGTGGTGGTGGTGGTGATGGAGGTGATGGAGGTGATGGTGGTGGTGATGGAGGTGATTGTGATGGAGGTGATGGTGGTGGTGGTGGTGATAGAGGTGATGGTGGTGGTGGTGGTGATGGAGGTGATGGAGGTGATGGTGGTGGTGATGGAGGTGATTGTGATGGAGGTGATGGTGGTGGTGGTGGTGATAGAGGTGATGGTGGTGGTGGTGGTGATGGAGGTGATGGAGGTGATGGTGGTGGTGATGGAGGTGATTGTGATGGAGGTGATGGTGGTGGTGGTGGTGATAGAGGTGATGGTGGTGGTGGTGGTGATGGAGGTGGTCGCAGTGCTGGTGGTGGTGGTATGGGGAGTGGGGGTCTGAGGGTGGGTGAAGTGGGGACAGAACAGCTCTCGATCCCTCGGAGCCAGAATGGGAAAAGTAGAGTGATGTGGCCAGGCAGCGGCAGGGTCTGGTCCTCCCTGTGAGTCTTCAGGGTGGCCGTCCAGTGTACTGCTGACTTGTCGCCTTTGAACAGTTATTCAGATGTCTACACCTTAAATAAATCCCTTCGTGTTCCTTCTTTTCATGTTCAGTAACCTGATACCTGTACTGACCGAATCCTGGCAGTTTAGAGAATGTGCAGCTAAGTAGCTGAATAGTTTATGGCAGGGTCTCTGTCTCGTCAGGGCTGAGGTCTCGTCCTGCTCCTGATACGGTGGTTTCTGCAGGAAGGAAGTGTCTGGTTAAAGGCGGTTTAGCTGTGCGGATCCCGTGGTGCTTTCACGTGGAAGCTGGCCAGGTAGCTAATCATTACGGCCGTTGCTGGGCTTGTTAGGTGGGCGGCTGGAGCAGGGGGATGAGAAATCTCTCGGTGATTCCCCGAAGGCTTCCATGGTAGGTTGGTGTTAGTTCAGGTGAGCCGGCACTCGGCCCTTTGTTTGGTGGACCGCACACGGCTTCCTCCTGTTTTCCCACATCAGTTCCTGTCTCCCTGAGGCCTTGCACAGATGGTGTAGTTGCACACCCACGCTCCGTCACTAGGGTTCCTGACGGTGGTAGCAGGTGGAGGGAAAAAATTCTCACCGGTTTGCAAAAATAACCGGAATCCTGTCTGTAGGAGCAGCGATGACCCCGGAGTCTGGAACAGAAGCTTCCTGGGACGCACTCATTTCCTCACAGAGGCAGCTGGGCCCGGGGAGGCTTGGAAACTGCCCGAGGCTGCAGAGGGAGTCCAGCGGGGGCTCTGCTCACCGTACCGGCAGCTGTCGCCAGTCGCGGACGGCGCGGCCAGTGGGCCCAGCAGTGTGGGGCGGGTGCGGACCGCGGGTCACTCCGGGCCCTGCAGGGCTGTGGATCGCCATCCCGCCCGCGACCGCTGGGGGCAGGCTTCCCGTTCCCCTCCTGTTCTTCCCCCATCTTCAGCCCCCCACCCCCCGGGCAGGCACGAAATGTCAGGAGTCAGCAGCAGGCACGTGACCGCAGGCATTTGCATTCGGCCATCAGTGTGACTGTCACACTGGCAGTTAGATAAGCTGCACGTGCATTCATGTTTTTCCAAGCAAAGCTGCACACAAAAAAGCAAAGAAGACTCAGGATAGAAACAACGTATCTCGGAGGGTACGGGCTGCTTCTGTAGGCAGTAGTGTATCTTGGCTTAGGAGGAAGGGAAACGTTAGTGAAGGTGTATCTTTATGCCTCTGTGTCACTGTCATAAAAATCTGCCGTGAACTCCATGTAGGGAACGTGTAGTAGCTAATCCTCTGCAAGCCGTGACCTTTGAAGGCCGTGTTGCCTCACATGCTGTGTCATCACAGGAGCCCCTGTTCCAGCATTTTGCCCTCGTCTTTCACAAGCTTGACCTCATGACTTTCTCTAAAGCCGTGCAGGGGGAGGTGTGTCATTAAAGCACATGCTGGTCTTTCCAAATGAATAAATACTTCTGCCTTCTCAATTCTGTTTGCTTGGGGAAAATTTAAATTTGAAGCAATGTCTGTATCCTCATCAATTTTATAGATTATGACTCTACATACTACTAAAAAAACCCTCTAATAACCAAACAGGTCAGATCTCATCGATGATTTTAAAATATGAATTGAAACGTCAGCAATAGTTGAATTATTTAAGGAGAGTGTTCTTGGGGACTTCCCTGGTGGTCCAGTGGTTAGGACTCTACGCTTCCGGTTCAGGGTGCCTGGGTT
Organism: Physeter macrocephalus; assembly: GCF_002837175.3. Classification (NCBI taxonomy): domain Eukaryota; kingdom Metazoa; phylum Chordata; class Mammalia; order Artiodactyla; family Physeteridae; genus Physeter; species Physeter macrocephalus. The sequence continues at coordinate 3,068,196 of NC_041220.1, forward strand.
CAGTCTCTGGTCAGGGAACTAAGATCCCGCAAGCCGTGCGGCCAAAATAATGATAATAATAATAAAATAAAGAGAACAGTCTTAATACAGAACCCACCACCTCTGTCACCCTTCTCAGCATCTGTCTCTTCCAAATGTTACAGGCTCTCAGGAGCCACTCTTTTGTCCTCGTTAAAAAGGAAACAACAGGGCTTCCCTGGCGGCGCAGTGGTTGAGAGTCCGCGTGCCGACGCAGGGGACGCGGGTTCGCGCCCCGGTCGGGGAAGATCCCACGTGCCGCGGAGCGGCTGGGCCCGTGAGCC
>NC_041220.1:3071008-3099096 GCF_002837175.3 Physeter macrocephalus
GGGTTCGCGCCCCGGTCCGGGAGGATCCCACGTGCCGCGGAGCGGCTGGGCCCGTGAGCCGTGGCCGCTGAGCCTGCGCATCCGGAGCCTGTGCTCCGCAACGGGAGAGGCCACAACAGAGGGAGGCCCGCGTACCACAAAAAAAAAAAAAAAAAAATAGAGCAAACTGGGAAGCGCCCATTGACTGTGACAGGAGCCGTTTGAATAGCAGGGGGTGGGGGAAGGTGCCGTCCGCCCTCCGCGGTGACAACGGGGACTCTGAAGACTGGCCAGAAGCTACGGGGTTGAAAAATTTTTAAATGTTTCCGTCAAACTTCTGGGTGAACAGACTGTCCGTTATCCTTTGGAGCCACGAAACCCTGCCCACACCGACTGGCATTTTTGTTCCACACTGTTGATTTTGGCTGGATAACCCCGAGCTATATTTCATTTCAGGATGTGTTCTTAGTCTCAAGAGGAGTTACTCTGCCTCTTCCATCACTTAATCTGTCTATTTAGACTTTGTAAATGGAGAGGATGAAAGTCGTTGTTTCTCATAACCAGATTAAAAATGAGCTCTGGTAAAGTGCTTGCATCCTGTACGAGCATATAGTGTATAAAGAAGAAATCGTGAACATTAGTGATAATTTGGGGAAAAAAGTAGGCAGTCACCATTGTAGATTAAGATTGTAGAATGATCAGTTGCTGCTTTGAGAAATGGTTCTAATTACCAACAAAATTGCACATTATTTTCTATCGTGTTGTACTCGACACGATTTTGGTTTCTTGCACGTCTGGTAGTACACGCGACCCGCCTCTGATGTCAGCATGCTTGGGGAGATGATGTTCGGCTCGGTCGCCATGAGCTACAAAGGCTCCACCCTGAAGATTCACTACATACGGTGAGTTCGGGCCACTGCTTGTGAGATGTGGTGGCTTGGGGATGATGACTCCATTCAAATATGCACAAAAAAGTTATGCAGTAAAATAATAATCTAAACTTTGTCATCTCATATCTGCTAGCACTTGATATCTTTTATATATCTTTAGCAGTTAAAATAGTCTGACATTTTCTACATCACTCTGACCTTGAATCAGCTTAGCAGGACAAAATCCTAAGCTTTAGCTAAGTACTGTAAGTGAAAAATGCATACCAAAGCATTTTGAATATCTGCTAGGTTAGTAATAGCAGTACTTTTAATCAGAGTTATTCAGATATTTTAAGTTTAAAGTTTAAAGTCAAAATGTCACAAATTTTCCATTTTCAGATTAAAATTTGTCATGATTTTTTCCTTGTATTGAGATACATATTTTTTCTTATTTTTTTAAATCATCGAACGCATGCCGAGTTTTATTTTTGTTTCCAGGGAACGGTGTCTAGGATAAAAGTTTCTGCAAAAAGCAGAATGTGACTACATTAAAGAACACGTTCCTTATCTGCATGTCAGAATAGAATTTAACTCGCTTGAGGCACAAGCTATACGATGTGTGAAAGGAAGCCTTTTCCCAATCCTGCACTTATAAGCTTTCTATCTGTTCATCCGTTCCACGTGGCAGGTGAAAAATGTAACCTGAGAAAAAAACAAACTTCTGCTTTGCAATATTTCTGCTAAGCGAAGTTTGTTCATCTGAAATATTTGCTCCCAAGAAAAATGGCCCTGACAATGTCTCCATAGCTCTCTCTCAGGGTTTTAACATTCTTGGAATTTTAAAATGATAAAATTAGAAAAAAATCTAGACACCCCATTGATACAGTGATTTGAAAAATGCACGTCTCATTTTCTGTAAGTTAAGATATAGAAATGAATAAAAGCTGCAGAAAAAGTTTTCAAACCCCCCCCCCCCAAAAAAAAAAAAAACTCATGCATCTCTCCCTCTTCTGTCCCTTTGTATTTTCTCCAGTTCTCCTCCACAGCTGATGGTTAGTAAAGTCTTCTCCGCCAGAATGGGCAGCTTCTGTGGGAGTACAAATAAGTAAGTGTGGGATTTTCCCCTTCCCCTCCCCACCCCCCCCAATTTTCCAAGTGGCTCTTTCTGGATAGAGTCATTCTTTGAGGGCCGTAAGGCTTTTTGAGGTGAGAAGCTGGATGAGTCCACATTAACAAAGGGGTTTTCAAGGTGGCCTTTGTCCAATACATAGTGAGTATGAAAAGGCCTTGGACCTTATCAGGTAGCCTTAGACAAGTGACGGTCTACTTACATACATTGGGGGTCTTCAGCTGTTAACCCACTCTGTTCCTGCTGTGCCAGTCACCACGTTCTCATTCCCTGGAAAATGAAAAGTGAAGGGGAAAAGGATATTATTTCATCTTTAAAAAAAAAAAATCTCGGAAATTCCCTGGCGGTCCAGTGGTTGGGACTCTGTGCTTCCACTGCCGAGGCCCGGGTTCGATCCCTGGTCAGGGAACTAAGATCCCACACGTGGCACGGCCAAAACCGAAACAAAAGCAAAACAAAACTAAACAAAAAAAATCTCACCTGTCAGTCTGCTCGCTTATTTATTTCTGAAGGAATGAGGCACAGGGTGAGTTTCCCAAGATGCACCTGAATGGCGGGCAGGAGGGACCGTCTGTCTGAGCCATCCTGTAACCTCTGTGGTCGGTGGGGACTCAAGCTAGGCAATATTTTGATTTTCACTCCCGAGTTTTTTTCCCCCTCTTAATTTTACACTTCTGTGTAGACTAAGAATACTTAAATGTCTAACTTAACTCTTACTCTGGCACAATTGTTCATATATTTTGAATTTTTCAAGCAGAAATATTTCATATACTTCTTTTTTGAATAAAACAACAGAACATTTATTACACTTGGGTTAGTTTGGAAGAAATGTTTATTGTAAATTAAAGGGGTATTCTTAGGGGTCAAATGAAGGCTGTTATTTTTTTACAGTCCTAGGAAGTTAAAAGTATGTTCCTCTGCAAATTTGGGTACCTTTGAGTAAGTCTGCTTACTTTTCAACAGAATAACGAATTTACTTGTTTGAGCATTTAACACTGGATTGTCATGACTTAAGCCAGTATAGAAATTGATATTTATTTTTTTGTGAGTTACTATTTTTCTGACCCTTGATATTACCTGAACATTTATTATACTCACTCCCTCTAATGAAATACCAAGCTCAGATTTAAGCAAAAATTATTTTGGCTTCATTATGCTATATTATCCTTGAAATCTTTAATTTGTTAACAAATACAATAAATTATTTAAAGCTGCTTCTCTCACGTGTGTTTATGAGTAATTCTAACTTTTAAGAAGTTGTGAAATCAAACTCCTGTAAGAATCATAATTTCTGTTACATGCTCCTCCTGAGAAAGGTTGCTGAACTGCTCCTGGATGTTAACTAAGAGTTAAAATGAATTTCATTTTGAGGGTTTATGTAAAATTACCCTTGACATGAATAGCCGTATCCTAGGTGTCAGTCACCAGAGGAAGATTTTAGAATTTGGTGTCCCGCGTTACATAATGTTGTGAAATTGTTTGACATCTGTCATTTAGTTTTATAGGTTGAACTACCTCCCAAAGCCTCTCTTGTCTTTTCCCGCAACAAATTCCCCTAAGGTTTAAGTCTCTTCGGTAGGTGTGAGACTTTATTAATTCATGAAGAAAAGCTGTCTGTTAGCAAACAGCTGTGTTCGTCCCTTGATGTTTTTCTCCTCTCTCTCCCTTCCTTCCCTCCCTGGACTTAGCTTGCAAGACAGCTTCGAGTACATCAGCCAAGACCCTAACCTGGGGAAGCTGAACACAAGTCAGAATAACCTGGGTCCCTGTCGCACTGGCAGTCACCTAGGTAAACTCCGCCGCGTAAGCGGGGTCTGGCTTTCCGGGTCCCGCCGTCGTGGGTGTGCGTTTTGCTTTCTTTGAGTCTGTGGTGTAGTTTTGTTTTGGCATTACCTTTAATCTGTGTTTATTTCTGTGTGTGTACTTTGTCCGCCCCCGTGTGTGTCTCCGCCCCAGGCGTGCTGCAGGGATGCGGCGGCAAACCGCCACCGGGGGCGGCTGAAGGAGGACCGCTCCGGCTCAGCCGCAGTGCCTCTTTCTTTGCAGGTTGGTGTGGGATGCCGAGCGCGGTGCGACCCGCACACGTTAGTAAACCCTGGGCAGGTTCTTAGAGACAGATCTGTTGGGCGCCCCTCTAGAAATCCAAGGGGCTCCTGAGGTGTTTGGTTCCAAATGCTGCCGAGCGCCTGGCGTTCTGAGACCTCCGCGCGCCACAGCCCCCGTTGGAGACGCCTCTGCTAACACCCCCGTGGCGTAAGCCAGTTTGGATCTGAAATGAGCCCTTCGTGTCTCTAAGAGGACAACAGCTTCCGATTTTCCTCGGCCTCTTCCGCTGCCGTGAGCTGTTTCTCTTTGCCGTGGCATCTTTGATCCATTTTTCACCTGCACTGTGTCTTCAAAAGTCACTCTAACAAGAGCATGGAAGACCGGCCTGGCCCGCGTACCGCAAAAAAAAAAAAAAAAAAAAAAAAAAAAAGAAAAAGAAAACAACAACGCTCGGTTTTTCTATGCGGCTGAGGCTCAACAGAACAGAACGACGCGAGAAAGGAGCCCCCAGTGAGCGTGTGCTCGGGAGCCTGGTACGCTCAGCGGTGGTGGTTTGTTTACCCTCCTCTCCCTCTTCACCCAGAAAACGGAGGACGTCCCCACGAAAACGCCAGCCAAGTGCTGTCAAGGAGGTGGCAGCGGCAGCCTCTCTTCCCACGGCTCTTCCGGGGGATCCTTACCACATGCCAAGGAGCAGCTTCCAAAGTACCAGGTACAGCCACCCTCGTGTGCGGAATACCCCGTGGGCTGAAGCCATTTACTGCCATTTCTCCTCGGGGATAATGGCTGCTTGAGGGCCCCGTCCCCGGGATAGGAGACTGAGTATCCAGAACCCTTCTCAGTGCTCCGTGATGGCCTCTATGGGAAAAGAATCTAAAAAAGGGGATATGTGTATACGTGTAACTGGTTCACTTTGCCATACAGCGGAAACTAACATGACGTTGTACATCAACTCTACTCCAATAAAAATAGAACAAACAAATAAACAAAAACCCCCCAAAAACGTGCTCTTAGGTGTTTCAGGCCAGTGCTGTGCTCACACTTTGGCTTTATCTCTCGATAAAAACTATAATGGAGCAGCGGTGATCCAGTGTAACACACACCGAATGAAGAGAAATAATGCAAAGGAGGTAAACCCTCCTGTTTTGCCTCCTTGGTGGTCAGAACCAGATTAGTGCACACGTGTTTCCCAGTTTTTTTGTAAGAGCTCTGAGGATTCTGGGGATGAACACTGTCACCGTGAGAAAGTAGCACTTGGCAGTAGAAGGGGGAATGCCTGTGTAGGAGCGGATGGAAAGGCAACGCCTAACTTGAGCACGAGGTGCGAAGGGCTGATGTATTGAGAAATACTGGCCAGCTGGGCACAAGGGAAGAGGCTTCATAGATATTGAATAGCAGAAAGGTGCTACCTGATGGAGGATATATGAGTGTTTATTTTTATTTTTGGAGCTATGAGGCATTTTGTCTACCGTGTTGCTGGCACAGCAGAGCACGGGGGGTGTATACCGGCAGCCACAGGTGTACAGAAGGTTGTTCGTTTCTCGGTCGGGATCGCTGCTGTGCGTCTGCCCTTATTCCACAGAGCTGCCAGCTCTCAAAGCAGTATGTGGTTACAACAGCATAGAGTGAAATTTTCAGCGAGTTGAGAATTGCAGTTGGCACGTGGACCTTCTACCCCCAGAAAAAGCAGGTTCAGAAATGGAGGTGGTGGGTGGAAGTTATTCATAAAGAACGTGAAAGCCTGTTAGTTTCTGTCTGCAGGAAGCGAGAAGAGGTTGGTAGGAGGCTCGTTAAATCAGGCGGATAGATGTCTGTTCCTCTTTCCTCCTTCGCAAGCAGGTGTAAGTAGGTGTGTATATGTGTGTCCGTGTGTGTGGATATATACGTGTACGCGTGTGGATTTGGAGTTGAAAGGCTGATTGCCATGGTTTTGCTTGGGTAGAAAGCGAGGCAGCAGAGAGTCTGGCTGGCGGCCTGGGTCTCAGGAGATGGAGGTATGGTTTCGGTCAGGCCGTGTGGGTGTCGTGTGCACTGGTTTGGCTGACGCTCACGTCCCTCCTCAGCGTGTGTCACCACCGCTTACAGTGGGAGCCGAGCATGCTGTATGCAAACGCATGCACCTGTGTGTCATCATACGTTCACGGTACGCACAGTGTTACGTCATGTGAGTGAGGGCGTTCGGCTTCCAGCCGCCTGAGCCCCGGGGAGTCCGGGCCCCCAGATGAAGGTATGGGGGTTCCCGTAGGGAATAACCGGAATCACAGCGGCAGTTGAGGACGCAGACAGTGATAGGAGGGCCCTCTGAGGAACAACCCTGTCCAGGGGATGACTTGGGAAGGTAGAGATTTAAAAGGGAGAGCAGGATGTGAGGGCGATCTGGCTGCGACATTTGGCACCCCATTGATCGCCAGCGTTGATTCGGCCGATGGGGCTGGCTAGGCGGGTGTCCCCTTCCTCCCTCACCGTTCCTGGTGCGTCCCTCCCGAAGCTGCGCGCTCGGTCGGAGAGGACAACCTTCCCCGATAGAGGAGGACCGTTCTTCGGTCAAGGGTATACGAGTAGCTGCGCTCCCCTGCTAGAACCTCCAGACAAGCTCTCAAAGTCCATTTGTAGGAGAACGTAGGGTAGTCAAGCTTCCAAGACTCCAGACACATCCAGATGAGGCGCTGCACGTGGCAGTCTGCCTTTCTAAAAAAAATAAAAAGTAATTTAAAAAATATAAAAAGGAAAGCAATTACGTGCATCAGATACCATGAGACGTTTAATAAAGCAAACTGGGGGGCTTCCCTGGTGGCGCAGTGGTTGCGCGTCCGCCTGCCGATGCAGGGGAACCGGGTTCGCGCCCCGGTCCGGGAGGATCCCACGTGCCGCGGAGCGGCTGGGCCCGTGAGCCGTGGCCGCTGAGCCTGCGCGTCCGGAGCCTGTGCTCCGCAACGGGAGAGGCCACAACAGAGGGAGGCCCGCGTACCACAAAAAAAAAAAAAAAAAATAGAGCAAACTGGGAAGCGCCCATTGACTGTGACAGGAGCCGTTTGAATAGCAGGGGGTGGGGGAAGGTGCCGTCCGCCCTCCGCGGTGACAACGGGGACTCTGAAGACTGGCCAGAAGCTACGGGGTTGAAAAATTTTTAAATGTTTCCGTCAAACTTCTGGGTGAACAGACTGTCCGTTATCCTTTGGAGCCACGAAACCCTGCCCACACCGACTGGCATTTTTGTTCCACACTGTTGATTTTGGCTGGATAACCCCGAGCTATATTTCATTTCAGGATGTGTTCTTAGTCTCAAGAGGAGTTACTCTGCCTCTTCCATCACTTAATCTGTCTATTTAGACTTTGTAAATGGAGATGATGAAAGTCGTTGTTTCTCATAACCAGATTAAAAATGAGCTCTGGTAAAGTGCTTGCATCCTGTACGAGCATATAGTGTATAAAGAAGAAATCGTGAACATTAGTGATAATTTGGGGAAAAAAGTAGGCAGTCACCATTGTAGATTAAGATTGTAGAATGATCAGTTGCTGCTTTGAGAAATGGTTCTAATTACCAACAAAATTGCACATTATTTTCTATCGTGTTGTACTCGACACGATTTTGGTTTCTTGCACGTCTGGTAGTACACGCGACCCGCCTCTGATGTCAGCATGCTTGGGGAGATGATGTTCGGCTCGGTCGCCATGAGCTACAAAGGCTCCACCCTGAAGATTCACTACATACGGTGAGTTCGGGCCACTGCTTGTGAGATGTGGTGGCTTGGGGATGATGACTCCATTCAAATATGCACAAAAAAGTTATGCAGTAAAATAATAATCTAAACTTTGTCATCTCATATCTGCTAGCACTTGATATCTTTTATATATCTTTAGCAGTTAAAATAGTCTGACATTTTCTACATCACTCTGACCTTGAATCAGCTTAGCAGGACAAAATCCTAAGCTTTAGCTAAGTACTGTAAGTGAAAAATGCATACCAAAGCATTTTGAATATCTGCTAGGTTAGTAATAGCAGTACTTTTAATCAGAGTTATTCAGATATTTTAAGTTTAAAGTTTAAAGTCAAAATGTCACAAATTTTCCATTTTCAGATTAAAATTTGTCATGATTTTTTCCTTGTATTGAGATACATATTTTTTCTTATTTTTTTAAATCATCGAACGCATGCCGAGTTTTATTTTTGTTTCCAGGGAACGGTGTCTAGGATAAAAGTTTCTGCAAAAAGCAGAATGTGACTACATTAAAGAACACGTTCCTTATCTGCATGTCAGAATAGAATTTAACTCGCTTGAGGCACAAGCTATACGATGTGTGAAAGGAAGCCTTTTCCCAATCCTGCACTTACAAGCTTTCTATCTGTTCATCCGTTCCACGTGGCAGGTGAAAAATGTAACCTGAGAAAAAAACAAACTTCTGCTTTGCAATATTTCTGCTAAGCGAAGTTTGTTCATCTGAAATATTTGCTCCCAAGAAAAATGGCCCTGACAATGTCTCCATAGCTCTCTCTCAGGGTTTTAACATTCTTGGAATTTTAAAATGATAAAATTAGAAAAAAATCTAGACACCCCATTGATACAGTGATTTGAAAAATGCACGTCTCATTTTCTGTAAGTTAAGATATAGAAATGAATAAAAGCTGCAGAAAAAGTTTTCAAACCCCCCCCCCCAAAAAAAAAAAAAAACTCATGCATCTCTCCCTCTTCTGTCCCTTTGTATTTTCTCCAGTTCTCCTCCACAGCTGATGGTTAGTAAAGTCTTCTCCGCCAGAATGGGCAGCTTCTGTGGGAGTACAAATAAGTAAGTGTGGGATTTTCCCCTTCCCCTCCCCACCCCCCCCAATTTTCCAAGTGGCTCTTTCTGGATAGAGTCATTCTTTGAGGGCCGTAAGGCTTTTTGAGGTGAGAAGCTGGATGAGTCCACATTAACAAAGGGGTTTTCAAGGTGGCCTTTGTCCAATACATAGTGAGTATGAAAAGGCCTTGGACCTTATCAGGTAGCCTTAGACAAGTGACGGTCTACTTACATACATTGGGGGTCTTCAGCTGTTAACCCACTCTGTTCCTGCTGTGCCAGTCACCACGTTCTCATTCCCTGGAAAATGAAAAGTGAAGGGGAAAAGGATATTATTTCATCTTTAAAAAAAAAAAATCTCGGAAATTCCCTGGCGGTCCAGTGGTTGGGACTCTGTGCTTCCACTGCCGAGGCCCGGGTTCGATCCCTGGTCAGGGAACTAAGATCCCACACGTGGCACGGCCAAAACCGAAACAAAAGCAAAACAAAACTAAACAAAAAAAATCTCACCTGTCAGTCTGCTCGCTTATTTATTTCTGAAGGAATGAGGCACAGGGTGAGTTTCCCAAGATGCACCTGAATGGCGGGCAGGAGGGACCGTCTGTCTGAGCCATCCTGTAACCTCTGTGGTCGGTGGGGACTCAAGCTAGGCAATATTTTGATTTTCACTCCCGAGTTTTTTTCCCCCTCTTAATTTTACACTTCTGTGTAGACTAAGAATACTTAAATGTCTAACTTAACTCTTACTCTGGCACAATTGTTCATATATTTTGAATTTTTCAAGCAGAACTATTTCATATACTTCTTTTTTGAATAAAACAACAGAACATTTATTACACTTGGGTTAGTTTGGAAGAAATGTTTATTGTAAATTAAAGGGGTATTCTTAGGGGTCAAATGAAGGCTGTTATTTTTTTACAGTCCTAGGAAGTTAAAAGTATGTTCCTCTGCAAATTTGGGTACCTTTGAGTAAGTCTGCTTACTTTTCAACAGAATAACGAATTTACTTGTTTGAGCATTTAACACTGGATTGTCATGACTTAAGCCAGTATAGAAATTGATATTTATTTTTTTGTGAGTTACTATTTTTCTGACCCTTGATATTACCTGAACATTTATTATACTCACTCCCTCTAATGAAATACCAAGCTCAGATTTAAGCAAAAATTATTTTGGCTTCATTATGCTATATTATCCTTGAAATCTTTAATTTGTTAACAAATACAATAAATTATTTAAAGCTGCTTCTCTCACGTGTGTTTATGAGTAATTCTAACTTTTAAGAAGTTGTGAAATCAAACTCCTGTAAGAATCATAATTTCTGTTACATGCTCCTCCTGAGAAAGGTTGCTGAACTGCTCCTGGATGTTAACTAAGAGTTAAAATGAATTTCATTTTGAGGGTTTATGTAAAATTACCCTTGACATGAATAGCCGTATCCTAGGTGTCAGTCACCAGAGGAAGATTTTAGAATTTGGTGTCCCGCGTTACATAATGTTGTGAAATTGTTTGACATCTGTCATTTAGTTTTATAGGTTGAACTACCTCCCAAAGCCTCTCTTGTCTTTTCCCGCAACAAATTCCCCTAAGGTTTAAGTCTCTTCGGTAGGTGTGAGACTTTATTAATTCATGAAGAAAAGCTGTCTGTTAGCAAACAGCTGTGTTCGTCCCTTGATGTTTTTCTCCTCTCTCTCCCTTCCTTCCCTCCCTGGACTTAGCTTGCAAGACAGCTTCGAGTACATCAGCCAAGACCCTAACCTGGGGAAGCTGAACACAAGTCAGAATAACCTGGGTCCCTGTCGCACTGGCAGTCACCTAGGTAAACTCCGCCGCGTAAGCGGGGTCTGGCTTTCCGGGTCCCGCCGTCGTGGGTGTGCGTTTTGCTTTCTTTGAGTCTGTGGTGTAGTTTTGTTTTGGCATTACCTTTAATCTGTGTTTATTTCTGTGTGTGTACTTTGTCCGCCCCCGTGTGTGTCTCCGCCCCAGGCGTGCTGCAGGGATGCGGCGGCAAACCGCCACCGGGGGCGGCTGAAGGAGGACCGCTCCGGCTCAGCCGCAGTGCCTCTTTCTTTGCAGGTTGGTGTGGGATGCCGAGCGCGGTGCGACCCGCACACGTTAGTAAACCCTGGGCAGGTTCTTAGAGACAGATCTGTTGGGCGCCCCTCTAGAAATCCAAGGGGCTCCTGAGGTGTTTGGTTCCAAATGCTGCCGAGCGCCTGGCGTTCTGAGACCTCCGCGCGCCACAGCCCCCGTTGGAGACGCCTCTGCTAACACCCCCGTGGCGTAAGCCAGTTTGGATCTGAAATGAGCCCTTCGTGTCTCTAAGAGGACAACAGCTTCCGATTTTCCTCGGCCTCTTCCGCTGCCGTGAGCTGTTTCTCTTTGCCGTGGCATCTTTGATCCATTTTTCACCTGCACTGTGTCTTCAAAAGTCACTCTAACAAGAGCATGGAAGACCGGCCTCTCCCTCTCCCTCCTCCTCTCCCTCTCCCTCCTCCTCTCCCTCTCCCTCCTCCTCTCCCTCCTCCTCTCCCTCCTCCTCTCCCTCCTCCTCTCCCTCTCCCTCCTCCTCTCCCTCTCTCTGTCCGTAGCATTTAAGTAGTTCAAAGGTACTGTCCAGCTTCTTTACAGGTGTAGCCACCTCCATCTCTGGGTAGGTACATTCTGAGACCGGCCTGGCCTTCTAGCCCAGGCTGTCGAATGTCTGCCGCAGGCTGGAGTGATTAACTACTGTGGGAGCCTTCATTGCTAACATCAGGGGTTGTGTTTACCGCAGACGGTATTCTGCACTCTGTGTTTCACCGTAGCTGAAATATGCTAGGCACCCTAGTTAACTGACTGACACCCTCCTGCCTACTTCCGGGTGAGGATAACATGTTTATATACTCCCCTTAAAACTGTGAAAATAAACACGCTTCACAAAATAGCTGGCAAGTATAATAATCAGGCAGAGCAGCGGGTTTCTCGTGCACCGTGAAGCTACCGTGTAGCTCAACGAGTACACAGTTGAGACCAACGTGAAGCCTTCCTAGAAGTCTGCAGCCCTTTGGAGTGTTTTCTTAGCAGGCCTACGGTAGTGTTGTGTACGGGTGTATATGGAAAAGAGGCGGAGGAAGAGATATTTGGAAATGAATATAAGTGTTTCTGTCTGCCAAGAGTGGGGTTCTAAAACACGGAAGTCCCGGGTTTCGGCACCAAAAAAAAAAAAAAACAAACACAGAAGGGTTTTTTTAATTCCTGAAATGGTTTTCAAGCCTTTCTCTTCTCGAGGTTGCCTGTAGTTACTGAAACTGATTATAAAGCATTTTGAAAGTACTTAATATTTTGCAGTATTTCAGTACATTGAAACTACTGAAAATACTGAAATGCTGTTTAACTACTGCTACTGAGGAAAATGGCTGGAAGTATCTGCCCGAGGATGTCTGCTCGTCGTCTGGCGTGTCCCCACAGCCGATGACTCGCTGCTTTTAGAGGCGAGCGTCCCTCGGAAGAGCCCCTGCGGCGCTGCCGGGGGACAGGCACGGGCAGGTGGTCGCTGGCCTCCGCCCGCTCCTTCCCCGTCTTCTCCGAACCGCGCTCTGCTTTCCCATCGCTCCCGTGTGCTCGCGCGGCCGCCGCCAGCAGCCGTGAAGCGCGGGCAGGTGGTCCGAGCAGCCCGCCCCTGCGAGCCCCGTGACCAGCTCTCCTTGCCTCCTGCAGTGCACAGCACTCCGGTCGACATGCCGCGCAGAGGACAGAGTGAAGACAGGGACAGCGGCATCGCGCGCTCAGGTACGTGCTTTCCTCGGCTGCCCGCTGCCCTGCTCACTCTCTCTCCCGTCCCGGAGCCGAGAGGCTCTAGATTTTGTCTCCTGTACCCCTTCTCTCCTCGCGTCAAGTTGTGACTGACCGGGGTTCTGGGCCTCCTTGAGCAATAGACACTGACTAGAGGCCAGACAAGAAACGGAGGCAAGGCTTTGTTGGGGCCCCTGCTGCAGCATGAGGGAAGGAGAACGAAGGACAGGCTCCCTTGCTGGCTCGCTCCCGGAGCGGGGGTGAGCTAGTTCCTTATGAGGCGTGAGGGCAGGGGTGCGTCCAGGGGTCGGGCCGGAGGGGCGGCTCAGGTGGTCTGCCCGCCCCTTAGGTGGTGCTGAGTGCAGGCGGCGTGCGCAGTGCCCTGCTTTTGCTCCCGGCTCTTCAGAAGTGGCGGCTGGGTTTTGGGTCTCTCTGTATCTTTTGTCCATAATGTGCCCCAACTGCGCGTGCCCCCGGTTATTTTTAGTCCCTCATAGTTTCTTGGTATCTGTGGGTGGCGGAGAGGTGTGTCCAGGGGCAAGCCCTGCAGCAGAGGGTCCCGGGCCCCAGCCTGTGCACTCCAACTCTGAATCGCTCCGAAGACGCGTGTCCCTTGCCCTTTGAGAAGCGGCACAGTTGAGGGCCGCGTTTGCATTGAAGTGAAAGGTCGGATCTCGGAGGAGGGGGCAGAGGTGAACCTGATGCAAGTGTGAGCTGTGGCTTTGTCGGCAGCTCGGCCCCTGAACCCGCCCTCTCTCCTCCGAGGCTCCCGCCCTCCTCTCGGGAGTCCGGGGGGTGGGGGGGGGCGGGGCTGGCTGCACGGGGCGCCCGGGGGCCCTCTGCGCCCCTTCCGTCCTGGGAGCTGCTCTGAAATCCCCGGGCCAGCCTCCTCACGTGGCCCGCACCGTGTGGACCAGGGTCCTCGTCCTGGAGCGGAGCAGCGACTCCGACTGTTTGACCTGAATTCTCAGTAGAAGACGGAGAGAAATTACAGACATTGCTTATTCCTTTTTTTCTGTCATATGTAACTGCCTGTCTGAAGAGTTGAGCGACGGGGAAAGTGTCTTAAATAGATTTATTTTTCAGAACAGTTGTAGATTTGCAGAGCAATCCAGACGGTAGTAGGGAACTCCAGTATAGCCCCCCTGCTGTTAACATCTTAGTCGGTGAGACGGGGCGGTCAGTTGTCACGTCTCTTTGACTCTGCTCGGCTCGGGCAGTTCCTCAGACTTGCTGCGTTTTGTGACGACCTTGACAGTCTCCAGAAGGAGCAGCCAGGTACTGCATAGAATGCCAGCTGTTGGAATTTGTTTGATGCTTCGCACGTGAGTGGACAGGGTTTTGGAAGAGAGGTCACGGAGGTTCGGTGACATCTTCATTGCCCCCGACCAAGGGTATGTGCTGTCAACGTAAGTTATGACTGCTGATGGTGGCCTTGGTCACCTGGCTGGCACAGTGTCTGTCTGGCCTCTCCCTGTCTCCTGCGGGCAGGGCCCCGTGTCAGCTACTTGGAGCGCTTCTGCGTGGCAGCCTGTCCTCCTTCCTCATCCGTCCAGTCAGCCAGTCGTTCATATCAATATGGACTCAGAATGCTTACTTTACACTTCAGGTCACCCCAGTACTGCTTTATTTTGTCACTCACGTGGCTCCACCTTTGGCCACGGAAGCCGTGGAGCGCTTTCCATTGGCTCCTGTGTTTCTTTAACCTGTCCCACTCGTGTGTGTGTGTGTGTGTGTGTGTGTGTGTGTGTGTGTGTGTGTGTGTAGCGCTTCCTCGCTTTCTGGCACTACAGGATGCTCCAGACGTGCCTCGTATATGTCCTGCCCCATCCCTAGAATCAGTCGTGTCTCCATGTTGCCCTGTCCTTTCACTGGAGACAGAATTAGGTCCCAGGGTCTGGACCCCACATATGCTTGTTGCACCTGGAGGGCCGCTTCTCACCGGCCCTCTCGGCCAGCAAGCAGGAGTGTGGGTTTGTGCCGGCTGTGTGTCTGCGTGTCTCTGTGCGAACTGCTGTCGGCGACGCCTGCACGTGCATTCAGCGACGCGTGAGTGCTGCTGATTTCTCCGTTGCCCGCCATCTGTGAGCCCGTGGGCCGTCCCCCCCTCCCCGCCTGGCTTATCTGCAAACCGCCCCTGATGGCGAGACACCCGGCTCCCGGCCTCCCATGCATTTAGTTAATGGATTCATTGCAGGGCACACACAGCGGCGTCAGGGTGCTTACCCCAGAGCTCCTGTGGGAAACGCTTTTTTTAAACGAGAGAGCAGTGCCTGTGTGCAGTTCCTCTGACCTTTCGTCCCCCAGACGTCACTCGTTGCCGAGGTTACCTAGACCGGTGCCTTTGGAGAGGGGGAATGTTTGCAGCTGTCAGTACCAGGCCAGCAGAAGCTCTGAAGTCACAGCTGACACCAGTTCATCTTCATGAAGAACTGGCTGCATGACGGCTGCCCCAAAACTCTGAACACATAAGTCACATCTGAAGAGTGACTTCAGAGTCTTTTTCTTCCCCAGTAGTTCAGTAAAGAAGTAACTTTAGAAAAGCTTCTTTGTTTGTTTGTTTTTTGCTTTTTAAATCATCCTCTACGGAGAGGAGCTCGATCCGGATGAGGAGTCTGAGAACACACAGTACGGTTCCCCGGGAGAAAGACAAGACGCCGAGGGTCTCTGTCGCCCTCCGCCGGCCCCTTCCCCGCACCTGTCTTCCGCCCGCGTCAGGGAGGAATGTTGTGGGCGCTGACCGTGTGCCTCTCGCGCACTGCGTGCCCCGGGGCTGCAAAGCGCTGTCTGGGTTTGCACTCTGTTGTAGGAGAGCTCGGTTACCGTGGTGGCTTCCACAGTTGGGCCAGTTTGCTACAGTCGAGGTGAAGGGAAGGAGTTGGCAGGGTAGCCCTGAGTCAGGCTGTGAAGCCACATTTATTATATTTATTGAATAACGATCTTGTACCCCCGAGGCTGGCAGGCTCTGCTAGAACTGGGGCGATGCAGAAGACGAGTGAGCCATAGCACCTGCCCTCGGGAAGTTCCATGTAAACCCAGAGTTAAAGCAGTGGCTGAGGGGCACCTCCTCGCCCGCCCTGTGGGAGCTGGGCCTCGGGGTGGGGGTGGCGCCCAGGTCAGGGGTATTCGAGGGACCACAGCTGGGAGGGAGGCAAGAACTGCCTCAGCGTTTAGCAGAAGCGCATTTCTGAAGCTCGTCTGCGCAGGCGTGTAGGTCCTGGGGCTGCCCGGGCAAAATGTGCCCGCAGTGTCGGGGACTGGGGGGCGGGTGGGCGAGCCTCATCACGGAAGGCACCAGCGCCCTGTGAGGACTTGGACTTAGTCTTGTTCGGGGGCAGCTAAAGGGGGAACCTGACTGGCTCCGTATTTTAGGTCTATTTGGTGCCTCACCAACTGCTCCAGAAAAAACCGCACCCGTATATTCATTGCTAAGGTAGATCAGTTCGGCAGGGGGGACAGGACTGAGGGAGGTGAGCAGAAGATAGATTTTTTCCCCACTAACTTTTTCTCCCCCAAACTCACCGCTCTGTGTGTGTGTGTGTGTGTGTGTGTGTGTGTGTGTGTGTGTGCGTGTGCACGCGTGTGTTTGTAAAGCTAGTGTAAAAGGATTATCTGATTTAGCATAAAATTTTTAAAAACAGTTCATTGTTTTTTTTACCCCTCTTTCCCTTTTTAGAATAGTACCTGAGAAGAATATCCAACTTTTTTTCTCGGTTATTCAGTAGCTTACTATAATAACAGAGAGGAAATCAAATCTCAATTCTGATCTGTGCCTTCATGCATTTTACCCTTCATGATAAGTGCCCCAGTGCCTCTTTACATAGCTTGTCACACACACAGAATAAGGAATAGAGCAATAACAAGAATACCCAATTTACTGCTTTAATGGGTTAGACTATCTATCCACCTATTTTTTTTAAAGACACTTCCTCAGTAAAGGAACAAACTCAATACCAAGCTCACAGTGTTTTTTACATTAGAGTATTAGCAGTTTACTCAACGGTCTTTGCCTTATTTCCTGATTTTTTGTATTAAGGAAGCCAAGTGAGGGAGACATCTATAAAATCTGATGTTCATCTTCATAGACTTGACTTACAGCAAGTTTGAGGACCATTTTTCTCGTGTCTCTGTGGAGGGTGAAAACTAGGCGTAGGAAACACGATGAGCTGTTGTCACTAGCAGAACGTTGGAGGTGACCTAGCTGTTCATCCAGGGCCCGCGTAAGTTACGCTCGTCCCACAGAGCAGCCCCACGCGGTGGTTGGAAGGGCACGGCAGCCTCGCAGGCCTCGAGATAGAACAGTTCTCTTAGATATACTTCTACGTGAAAAAGAAAAGTTGATCAGCAGTGAGTTGCAGTGATAGGTCATTTATGTTTCAAGAGAAAAAGGGCATATACAAGATCTCTCTCCACATATAAAGATAGAAAAGCGTGTTCATCGAATGTGTCTGGAAGGGGTCCCCCCGGGACAGGGATGGAGGGAGTGCATTCTCATTCTTTTCTGGAGACTGTGAATGTGTCCTCTGTACATATATGAATCAGAAAGATAAATTCACTGTCAAGAGGTTACTTGAGTGGCTGCTCTTAGGAATGTTCAGGTAAGGTCTCGGGAGAGAGGAGGGATGGGTTTCAGCCGTGCTGGAAGATGGTCCTGGCGGGGCTCGGGGACTAATGGGACACAGGGCATGGCGGGGGGGGGGACGAAGGGTGACTCTCCAGTTTCTAACAGGACGACGAGTGGGCATGCGGGCATGCAGCATACGGGGGGAGCAGGAGGCGCCTGGGGAGACGGGTGTTGAGACAGTATCTCAGTCAGCAGTGCCCGCAAGTGCTCCAGCCATGAGCAGTCAGCTGTAGTTTAGAAAGAGAACACGGGTGGGGCAGAGCTGCAATCTGGCGGTCGCAGCGAGGGGGAGAGGAAGGTCCAGGCAGCTGGGGTTGGGACCCGCCCCCCAGCCTGGTCAGCCATCACCTCCATCCAGCTGCTGACTCCCTTCCCCAGCAGCACACTCAGATCACGGGCAGGAAGGTAATGTCTTCATTCTCTGCGCCCTGGAAAGCAGTAAAACCATCAGTGTGAGGAGAACGTCTAGCTCGTATGTTCAGACACGTTTATTAAGTGCTTTACGGTCAGCCTTCAGGACAAGAGCACACGTCGTCACCGTGTTGACAGGACCCGAGTTTTGGCCACTGTGCCATTTGGGTATGAAGACAGATGGCACACGCACACACACATGCACACACGCACACACGCACACACACGGGGAGTGGGGGCAAAGGGAGATTCACGACCCACAGAGTGAGGCCGCCTGTGAGAGATGGGACAGAGAGGGCCCTGGGATGTGGTGCTCGGGGTGGGCCAGCGTGGGGGTCTCCGTCCCCCTGGTTCTGGAGAGGGGCGCCATCACCTTCACCACCACCATCATCACCTCCATCACCACCATCCCCACCTTCACCATCAGCATCACTCCACCATCATCACCACCACCATCACCTTCATCACCACCACCATCACCACCATCACCAACATCATCACCACCATCACCACCATCACCATAACCACCATCATCACAATCATCACAATCACCATCATCACCATCATCATCATCACCATCATCACCACTATCATCACCATCACCATCACCCCCACCCCCACTACCATCATCATCACCACTGTCATCTCCACTATTATCATCATCAATATCAGCAATGGCAGCACCATCATTACCATCATGGACCTCACAGGATGAGGTCACTAAACTCCCTCTGGCTTGTCCTGTTTTCAGTCCTTTGAAGCAGTGGGGGTGGGCAAGCAGAATGAAGAGGATGCAGACCCACTGAAACTGTGGCCACCCACAGGTCACTCAAAAGACCCATGTGCTCCTAGGAGGGTGTCCACATACTGCGGACTCAGGAAAGGCGTTGATGCAGTGAGGCGAACAGCTGAGAGCACCACCACCATCACCATGACCACCACCATCACCACCACCACCATCACCATCATCACCAACATCATCATCACCAGCATCACCTTCATCACCACCATCATCACCACCATTACCTTCATCACCAACATCATCACCACCATCCCCACCTTCACCACCACCATCACTCCACCACCACCATCACCTTCACCATCACCACCATCAGCACCACCATCACCTTCACCACCATCCCCACCATCACCAACATCACCATCACCACCATCACCACCATCACCTCCATCACCATGACCACCACCATCACCACCACCACCATCACCTTCACCACCACCACCATCACCACCATCACCTCCATCACCATGACCACCACCATCACCTTCACCACCACCACCATCACCTCCATCACCATGACCACCAC
This sequence comes from Physeter macrocephalus, assembly GCF_002837175.3. Classification (NCBI taxonomy): domain Eukaryota; kingdom Metazoa; phylum Chordata; class Mammalia; order Artiodactyla; family Physeteridae; genus Physeter; species Physeter macrocephalus. Next base: position 3,089,945 of record NC_041220.1, read on the forward strand.
CATCACCACCACCACCATCACCTTCACCACCACCACCATCACCACCAAACAGAAGAAAGATTTTCTTTTAATGGGAGGTGGGGGGGAGAGAAAATCCAAATGCTCTGCATGCAGCTTTGACCATAGGACACTTTTTAATAAATTCAGGCTTTGAACTCTCTCTAGAAATTTGTGTTCTAATGCTTTGTTTCTGCCCTGCTTGCTGATCGAGACAGGCATCACTGTCCTTCACATAGTCATTTGCTCGTTCTTCATACGGCAACATTTCTTAAGCGTTATGTGCCAGACGTTTTTGTCAGATGTGGGGATAGATCAGTGATCAACTAGACATGGAATTATGTTCAATAAAGGAGACACAGAGAAAGCTATAAAATGTGGGCAGGCACTCATCACCACCAGGGTGCTCAAGGAAGGCCTCTCCTGGAAGCTGAGATTTCAGCTGACTTGAGTGCCCCTGGTAGCCGGCTTGGGGAAGCCAGAGCAAAGAGCATCTCAGGCCTGGGGGCCGCTGGGGCAGAGCCCTGGGGTGGGAGCAGGCTTTGCAGGTGTGTGTGTGTGTGTGCGGGGCGCAGAAAGACCGTTGTGTACCAGGAGCAGAGGAAGGCTGGACGTCGTGAGGGGAGTGTGCAAGATGAGCTGGGGCAGGAATAGGGGCCTGGTCACATTCGCCTGTTTTCATTTTGGAGGCAGTGTTTCCAGATACACAAACAGGCCAATCTCAGAATTCTTCCCCGTTGAAGGAATTATAGCAGCTTCTGAGCGCTTGACTTTTGCACTTCCTTTTCCAGTGTCAAGCTTGCTCCTTGGGACTCACCACACTCTGTGGTTACCTGGTAATTCCTTGGGGATTTTTGTTTGTTTCTTCTTCTCCCCTAGAAGCCCCCCGAGGGCAGAGACCCGCCTATTGTGCCACGCTGACTGCTCCATCCCCAGCAGCGTGAGTCCTGCCTGGCATATAGGAGATGCTCAATGGATATTTGAGTGAGGCGGGGGGATATGTCCCCCATATGTACAAGGAGGAGTACACATAGATTTTTTTAAAGACTTACTGAGATGATCTAGTTATTTTCATAGGGAACATCTGGGATGTGCTTTCCATGGCTGCTTCTTGCTGGCATTTTACTCTTAGCTGAAATGTCCCATTTTCACAAGGGTGTTCTGACTGCTGATTAGAGAGTAAACCTTTGCCCTAGTGGCTTAAAGAAAATCATATGAACTTATCACCATCTGAAATCATCTTGTTTACTTATTCCACGAGTGTGAGCTTCTTAAGGGCAGAGACTGTCTCTATGCTGTAACTTTCTGCCCCAGGCCTAGGTGGTGCCAGGCTCTCAGTAGGTGCTCAGAAAATGTGTGTTGAGAGAATGGGTTTGATTTAAGAGTTTCAGGGCATTATTTGTTCAAGTCCGAATCCTGTAGTCAAATCATCAGTATGGTGTTTCTAGTAAACTCTCCAAACAGCAAACGTATTTCTAGAGAAAGTTAAACATTTATCTTGAACTTGAATGACATGGGCCAAGAAGAGCCAGCAATCAGCATTTATAAGCCTTTAGACTTATTCTTTTTTCTCACTGCTAATTTCTGCAGGAATAAATAGATGCTCGCTGAAGAGCCCCCTCAGTCAGGAGGGTGGGGATGAAAGCTCAAATTATTTTCTTATTAATGTACAAAACTCCAAGAGTCTTTGCAGTCTGTATGCATTAACATTTATTCTAATTGTAAAATTATTCTAAAAAGAAAAGTGATACTAAAAATATTAAGGAGTGTTAGACATAGCACTTTCAAAGCTGAAACTGAGCCTAGGTATAATTTAACTGAAAGTCGCACATTTTACAACTGTGGCGCCAACTGGAGAATTTCTCTACCTGGCTCACGAAGCTGGGACCCACCCCACGTAACTATCATGCAGAAGCTCTTCGGTGTCCTGGAGGTCACCAGTCCCCTTAGCAAAGGTGGGGAAACAGCTGGGCACGCTTCACGCAGCCCTGGCGATGGGGACGTACACCAGGGCCCCAGCACCACTCCACGTTGCACTGCCTTGAAGACCACGGCCCAGCCCTGTCACAGGCACTAAGTGGTGATTGAATCCACCCTTTTCTCGTGAAAATGGCAATAGGTTACAAGCCAAAATTAGGCCTCTTCTTGCATTTGAGAGTTGTAGCTGTATTGTTTCCTAGAATATCTGATTGATGACATATACCACAGTACTTTTACATAGAAACCTTACTACATGATATTAAAATATTTTTGAGGAAATGCTGGAGAGCACTAAGCCAGTCCTTTAGCTTATGTTTCGTAAAAATTATTATTCAGCATTTTATAGTAGGGATAAAGGGAACATCCTCCTTGGGTTTTTATTATTTTAATTTTTTGCCTTTTTCATGTCTCTGTTACAAGTTCTTGGTTCTTTTCACAGTTAATCAGAATTAATGACCTCTCAGTACTCTGAAATGTCTTACCTAGTCCACCTTTTCCAAGAATTATCAGAGAGAGTGAGTAGCTAACATTTACTGTATGGGGTGCTGGGGTAAGTGCTTTACACGTATTGATTTGTTTAATCCTCACAGGAACCATATGAAATAGGTCGGTGGTTTTCAGAGTTTTCTTTTGTCTGCAACCCATGCTAATGCATTTCACATCATGATCCAGTAACAAACATCTTTATGTATAACAAACAAAAGTGTCATCAATTAATGTTAACGCTGCAACCGACTCTATTTTCTTTTCTGCTCCTTTTTTAAAATACCAGTTTTGATCCGCTAAAGAATTCGTAGCCCACTAGCAGTTTGCAGCTCTCACAAAAAGTACTGCGGTGTGGTCCTTTTTTGCCCCCCATTTCACGGATGAGAAAGCTGACAGGTTAAGTGGACTGCCCAAGTGTCCCAGCCGGTGAGTGGCAGAGAGCTGGGGTTTGAACAAGAGCCTGGGTCTTACTTGGTTTACTAAACTGAATCATGCAGCAATACGACTTGCAGAAGAAAGTGGTCCTCAGGGTCGTCTCCATCTTGCTTCTGTGATCGGGAAAAAGAAAAGTACTTATAATACAAGTATTGCACCTCTCTGTCCTCCACCTGCCAAGAAGGAGCTGATGTGCCAGCATAAGACCGGGAGAGAGACGGGGACCCTGAAGATTTGGGACTAGGGGGTGAGGATCTTCTGGTCTTATAAGGGATTTTGAAAACTTGGGGGTGAGGCAGACATGTCTAATTAGGATTTTTTTTATTAAGTAGTATTGTGTGACTTTGAGGAAAAACTCTCTTCTATCTCCCTTCAAAATTCTCAGTAAAATTACCTACTCGCTGATATTTGAAACCAGGATTTGATTTTGGAGGTTTAAGTCCAGCCTCAAGGCTGAAACCAAGCCAGCCTCATCTGGTAACACTTCGGTGCAGAAATGCCGTACGCTCAGCCAACATTTATTAATTGTCCGTTGTGTCTCAGGCGCTGTCCTGGGTACAAGGAATCACAGATGCATAAGGTCTCCTGGACACATTTCCGGTGCATGTTGACTGGACCAGAAGAAAAGCATCTTGTGGATGCTCACAGCACCTCTGCAGTGGACAAAAGGAAGCCTGAATTGTTAGCATCTCACCTTGTGGCTGGGGGTTCCCTGGCCTCACAGCTGTTCAGCTCTGTGTGGGATCCCTGTGCGCTGAACAGCGCCTGGCATGTTGTAGACACTTGACTCGCAGCCAGGCAAGTCAAGGATTTCAGAACTCATGTCGGGGCCTCGGCTTATTTCCATCTGCCTGTAAAAGTATGAATAAAAGTACGACAGTTCACGTGGAGAAGCCGCCTTCCGAGGGGTGTCCGTGAGCATGGTATACTGCACTTGCTGAAGTCAGCCCGGTGCCCTGTGATCCGCCTGTGAAAACATCAGGCAGCCGACTGGCACATTCCACTCCCTTCTGCCCCCAACTGAGTAACATTTCAGAGTCCTGATTCCTTAACCCTGGGGGGTAAAGGAAAACATCTGTTTCCTCCCTCTTCTTCCAAACCCACAGAGCTCCTCCAAGCAGCCGGGGTTTGAAAGAAGCCCTTTGCCTGTCCTGACGGGGACCGGTGGGGCTGTGTCGGCCATACCTAGGGACACACTGTGACGGAGCAGGAGGCAGCAGCGAGGCTGAGGGCAGCCAAGTCATCCAAGCAGAAAACACATCTAGAACCAGATGTGCCTCCTGCAGAGCCGAGGGAGTGGTGAGGGCGGGAGCGGGCAGTGCCGTGTACCTGGAGATGGCGGCGGGAGAGGGTGCTTTGCGGGGCAGGTACCCTTCTGCCTGGATTTCACCTCGAAACACGGGGACGAAGCCGTCAAGGGGGGACAGGCGCGCGAGTCGGCTCCGTGTGCGGCACCGGTTCCCGGGCAGCAGTAGCAGTACTTCCGTGGACTCTTCGTTGTATCCGAAATCTGCAGGCTGCCCTCTGATTGGATGAGTAATGTCTGTTTACGTGTGGAACGTGGGGCTGGTGCCTGGTCGCCGATGCCCTTGCCGTGTCGGCGAGCGCTGTTCGTTTTAAAGGGTGTTTTCTTGGCTGTACCGCAGCCTTAGAGCGGCTCGCTCTGCTGGCTGTGGCCGGTAGAACCTGATCCGTTAGGCCCCGGGGCTTGTATGGATATTCTTCACGTAGGCGTACGTGGGTCCTGGAGCCCAGCTCTCAACTTCCCAATCTTCTTCCCGCAGCCTCCCTGAGCAGCCTTTTGATCACACCCTTCCCGTCTCCAAGCTCCTCCACGTCCTCCTCCAGCAGTTACCAGCGCCGCTGGCTTCGGAGCCAGACCACGAGCTTGGAAAACGGCATCATTCCCAGGAGGTGAGCTGGGTGCCCCTGGCTGTGCAGGGCACTGGGGCGGGCGGCCCGGGGATGCTGGCGGACACTGCCCTCACCTGCCGGCGGCACAAACAGGCCGGAGCTTTCCGCTCGGCTTCAGCTCAGCCTGGAAGTTCACAGGTGAGAGGTTCCGGGAAAGACACTGGGACTACCTGGGTAGATTTGGCATTGATTTAAAGTGAGCGTGCGCTCTCTTTGCACTGGGTCCCTCCCAGGTGTAGCCTTTGTAAGTTAGAAGGCTGGAATAAATCTTTCCTTGGCGTACGGTGACACCAGTGTGGTCTGAAAATATATGAACTCAAGGATGGTTTATTTTTGGTTTAACAAATTCTTAAACAGTCAGCAGTCTGATTTTGAATAGAGACAGCATCGAGATATTCTCTGCCTTCGTTTCAGTTGGTTTTCAGATCTAAAGTTTAGTTATGTTGCAAAACGCATGTTTTTGGCTTATGATGATGTTACATTAGTACCTTCCCACCTCCTCTTCCTACAACCCAAAAACTTAAAAGGGAATTAAGATAGGTTGTGCCTATTAAAAACCCACTTGACAGCTGGTTGCCTTAGTAAGTGACGAGAGGTCGGCATGTGTCGGCTCTGTGAAGGGGTATAGAGTCGGCTGCAGGCCTGCGCTTCAGGAGCTCGCAGAGACGATGCTCACAGAAACAGTGGTGCGAAGGGGCTAAGTGCTAAACGCTCAGAGAGGCATGGGGGTGTGCGGCTCGGGGGAGGGACGCAGCCTTGCGGGCCGTCTTGGGGCTGGGGCAGCCTTTGTGAAGGGGGGGACCAGAAAGCACAGGCTGAGAAACGGGGGAGCCACGGCGTGTGCAGGGCATCAGGCTGCTGGCCCCCTTCTCCCAAAATTAACATCACATGTTAGTTTTGTTTGTTTGTTTGTTTTTAAAGAAACATTATGTTCCAGGGCTTCAGTCATTTTCAGAATAATCTACAAAATGAATGTAAGGCTTTTCCATTAAAAATATTTTACTTACAAAATATAATAGAAATAATAGTGATACGTGACTATTATCACAAAGTTATAAATTACTAAAATGTTTTGGTATAATAATTTTATATAATATAATCAATAGTAATACTTCACACACTATCTTCATTCATCATAAGGTTTTCCTGGCTCACTTTTCTGCACATTGATTTGTTTAGGTCATCAAAATGTGTAAATCAGTCGACATAATTGAAAACAGCATTCGTCACTCCTGGCAAATGCAAGCTGACAAATAATTTTTGATAACTTTTTTATTTTGGGAAAGCTCTTTGTGTGCATTGCAGCTGTTACTGGAGCTTTTTTTATAGGTTATAACAACATTGAGATAAATTTGTAACAAACCTTAAACATATAAATTTTGGGTTGTTTGGCCTGAGGTGATCCAGCACTGGAGGCTACAGGCTCTTTCATGGGGCTAATGGCAGACTCTGGGAGGGCTCACGCCAAGGAGTACTTCCCAGAACTTTTGCTGCCAGAGTCCTTGTCCCCACAGTGAGCCACAGCCACCCCCAACTCTGCAGGAGACTCCCCCAACACTAGCCAGCCGTGGGGCTGACAGGGTCTTGGTGCTCTGGCTGGGTGTCAGGCCTGAGCCTCTGAGGTGGGAGAGCCGAGTTCAGGACATTGGATGACGAGAGACCTCCCAGCTCCACGTAATATCAATGGGTGAGAGCTCTCCCAGAGATCTCCATCTCAATGCTAACACACAGCTCCACTCAATGACCAGCAAGCTCCAGTGCTGGACACCCTATGCCAAACAACTAGCAAGACAGGAACACAGCCCCATCCATTAGCACAGAGGCTGCCTAAAATCATACTAAGTTCACAGACACCCCAAAACACACCACTGGATGCGATCCTGCCCAGCAGAAACACAAGATCCAGCCTCATTCACCAGAACACAGGCACCAGTCCCCTCCACCAGGAAGCCTACACAACCCAAACTTACCCACTGGGGACAGACACCAAAAGTACAGAAACTACGAACCTGCAGCCGGCAAAAAGGAGACCCCAAACACGGTAAGTGAAGCAAAATGAGAAGACAAAGAAACACACAGCAGATGAAACAGCAAGGTAAAAACCCACCAGCCCAAACAAATGAAGAGGAAATAGGCAGTCTACCTAAAAAAGAATTCAGAGTAATGATAGTAAAGATGATCCAAAATCTTGGAAATAGAATGGAAAAATGCAAGAAGCGTTTAACAAGGACCTAGAAGAACTAAAGAGCAAACAAACAAACGATGAACAACACAATAAATGAAATTAAAAATTCTCTAGAAGGAATCAATAGCAGAATAACTGAGGCAGAAAAACGGATAAGGGACCTGGAAGATAAAATAGTGGAAATAACTACCGCAGAGCAGAAAAAAGAAAAAAGATGATGAGAAGAATTGAGGACAGACTCAGAGACCTCTGTGACAACTTTAAACGCCCCAACATTCGAATTATAAGGGTCCCAGAAGAAGATGAGTAAAAGAAAGGGACTGCGAAAATATCTGAAGAGATTATAGTTGAAAACGTCCCTAATATGGGAAAGGAAATAGTCATTGAAGTCCAGGAAGCACAGAGAGTCCCATACACGATAAATCCAAGGAGAAACATGCCAAGACACATACTAATCAAACTGTCAAAAATTAAGTACAAAGAAAAAATATTGAAAACAGCGAGGGAAAAACAACAAATAACACACAAGGGAATCCCCATAAGGTTAACAGCTGATCTTTCGTAGCAATTCTCATATCAGACAAAATAGACTTTAAAACAAAGAGTATTACAAGAGACAAAGAAGGACACTACATAATGAACAAGGGATCAATCCAAGAAGAAGATATAACAATTATAAATATTTATGCGCCCAACATAGGAGCACCTCTGTACATAAGGCAAAGGCTAACAGCCATAAAAGGGGAAATCGACAGTAACACAATCATAGTAGGAGACTTTATCACCCCAATTTCACCAATGGACAGATCATCCAAAATGAAAATAAATAAGGAAACACAAGCTTTAAATGATACATTAAACAAGATGGGGACTTAATTGATACTTATAGGACATTCCATACCAATAACTACCTTAAATGTAAATGGATTAAGTGCTCCAACCAAAACACTGGCTGAATGGATACAAAAACAAGACCTGTATACATGCTGTGTACGAGAGACCCACTTCAGACCTAGGGACACATGCAGACTGAAAGTGAGGGGATGGAAAAAAATATTCCATGCAAATGGAAATCAAAAGAAAGCTGGAGTAGCAATTCTCATATCAGACAAAATAGACTTTAAAACAAAGAGTATTACAAGAGACAAAGAAGGCTTGGTAAATTTAAGAAAATTGAAATCGTATCAAGCATCTTTTCCAACCACAACGCTATGAGATTAGAAATCAATTACAGGGGGAAAAAAACGTAAAAACCACAAACACATGGAGGCTAAACAATACGTTACTAAATAACCAAGAGATCACTGAAGAAATCAAAGAAGAAATCAGAAAATACCTAGAGACAAATGACAATGAAAACACGATGATCCAAAACCTGTGGGATGCAGCAAAAGCAGTTCTAAGAGGGAAGTTTATAGCAATACAATCCTGCCTCAAGAAACAAGAAAAATCTCAAACAATCTAACATTACACCTAAAGCAATTAGAGAAAGAAGAACAAAAACCCCAAAGTTACCAGAAGGAAAGACGTCATAAAGATCAGATCAGAAATAAATGAAAAAGAAATGAAGGAAACGATAGCAAAGATCAGTAAAACTAAAAGCTGGTTCTTTCAGAAGATAAACAAAATGGAGAAACCATTAGCCAGACTCATCAAGAAAAAAAGGGAGAAGACTCAAATCAACAGAACTCGAAATGAAATTAGAAATGAAAAAGGAGAAATAACAACTGACACTGCAAAAATACAAAGGATCATGAGAGATTCATTACTACAAGCAACTGTATGCCAATAAAATGGACAACCTGGAAGAAATGGACAAATTCTTAGAAAAGTACAACTTTCCAGGACTGAACCAGGAAGAAATAAAAAATATAAACAGTCCAGTCACAAGCACTGAAATTGAAACTGTGGTTAAAAATCTTCCAACAGACAAAAGCCCAGGACCAGATGGCTTCACAGGTGAATTCTATCAAACATCTATCAAACATTTATACCGATCCTTCTCAAACTCTTCCAAAATATAGCAGAGGAGGGAACACTCCCAAACTCATTCTGTGAGGCCACTATCACCCTGATACCAAAACCAGACAAGGATACTACAAAAAAAGAAAATTACACACCAATATCACTGATGAACATAGATGCAAAACTTCTC
>NC_041220.1:3099750-3102892 GCF_002837175.3 Physeter macrocephalus
CACTATTATTCAACATAGTTTTGGAAGTTTTAGCCATAGCAATCAGAGAAGAAAAAGAAATAAAAGGAATCCAAATCAGAACAGAAGAAGTAAAACTGTCACTGTTCGCAGATGACATGATACTATACATAGAAAATCATAAAGATGCTACCAGAAAACTACTAGAGTTAATCAATGAATTTGGTAAAGCTGCAGGATACAAAATGAATGCACAGAAATCTCTTGCATTCCTATACACTAATGATGAAAAATCTGAAAGAGAAATTAAGGAAACACTCCCATTTACCACTGCAACAAAGAGAATAAAATACCTAGGAATAAACCTACCTAAGGAGACAAAAGACCTGTATGCAGAAAACTATAAGACACTGGTGAAAGAAATTAAAGATCATACAAACAGATGGAGAGATATACCTTGCTCTTGGATTGGAAAAATCAACATTGTGAAAATGACTCTACTACCCAAAGCAATCTACAGATTCAGTGCAATCCCTATCAAACTACCAATGGCATTTTTCACAGAACTAGAGCAAAAAATTTCACAATATGTATGGAAAAGACAAAAGACCCCGAAGAGCCAAAGCAATCTTGAGGAAGAAAAACGGACCTGGAGGAATCAGGCTCCCTGACTTCAGACACTACTACAAAGCTACAGGAATCAAGGCAGTATGGTACTGGCACAAAAACAGAAATATAGATCAATGGGACAGGATAGAAAGCCCAGAGGTAAACCCGAGCACATATGGTCACCTTATCTTTGATAAAGGGGGCAAGAATATACAGTGGAAAAAGACAGCCTCTTCAATAAGTGGTGCTGGGAAAACTGGACAGCTACATGTAAAAGAATGAAATTAGAACACTCCCTAAAACCGTACATAAAAATAAACTCAATATGGATTAAAGACCTAAATATAAGGCCAGACACTATAAAACTCTTAGAGGAAAACATAAGCAGAATGCCATATGACATAAATCACAGCAAGATCCTTTTTGACCCACTTCCTAGAGAAATGGAAATAAAAACAAAAATAAACAAATGGGACCTAATGAAACTTAAAAGCTTTTGCACAGCAATGGAAACCGTAAATGAAAAGACAACCCTCGGAATGGGAGAAAATATTTGCAAATGAAGCAACTGACAAAGGATTAATCTTCAAAGTATACAAGCAACTCATGCAGCTAAATATCAAAAAAACAAACAACCCAATCCAAAACTGGGCAGAAGACCTAAATAGACATTTCTCCAAAGAAGATATACAGATTGCCAACAAACACATGAAAGGATGCTCAACATCACTAATCATTGGAAAAATGCAAATCAAAAGTACAATGTGGTATCACCTCACACCAGTTACTATGGCCATCATCAAAAAATCTACAAACAATAAATGCCGGAGAAGGTGTGGAGAAAAGGGAACCCTCTTGCACTGTTGGTGGGAATGTAAATTGATACAGCCACTATGGAGAACAGTATGGAGGTTCCTTAAAAAACTAAAAATAGAACTACCATATGACCCAGCAATCCCACTACTGGGCAACTACTTCTTAATGTCCATGAAGATAGTGGTTGGACACTGGATCATGGATGCAGAAAAGTTCTATCTTTATCTCCGTGGCCTTGCATACAGTGAGAAGATCCCTAACCCCATCCCCCTGCTCCATTCTGCCTTCCAAATCTTGTTCAAGTGCCATCAATTGATGGAACCTAATTTGCTTCCAGAACCCTAACTGCAAGAGAATCTGTAGTACAGTACAAGAAAGCACACAAGAAAGAAGATTGGAATTGATGCTAAGGACCAATTCTCTATATCGGTTATAGAAGGGAGGACTTGGGGTAGGTGTCAGGGGGTGATTCCCCCTTCCTTCAGGTCAAGAGAGAAGGGCCTCAGGGACACTATTCAGAAAGTGAGAAATTTGTCCTTTGTAGTTTAGGAGGGAGGAGGGGGATGCATTCTCACCCCTGTCTAGGGAATCTAACAATGAGAGACACCCTAGGGATTAATCTCCAAAATATACAAGCAGCTCATGCAGCTCAATATCAAAAAAAAAAACAAACAACCCAATCAAAAATGTGCAGAAGACCTAAATAGACATTTCTCCAAAGAAGATATGCAAATTGCTAACAAACACATAAAAGGATGCTCAACATCACTAACCATTAGAGAAATGCAAATCCAAACTACAATGAGGTATTGCCTCACACCAGTAAGAATGGCCATCATCAAAAAGCTACAAACAATAAATGCTGGAGAGGGTGTGGAGAAAAGGGAACCCTCTTGTACTGTTGGTGGGAATGTAAATTGATACAGCCACTATGGAGAACAGCATGGAGTTTCCTTAAAAACTAAAAATAGAACTACCATATGACCCAGCAATCCCACTACTGGGCATATACCCGGAGAAAACCGTAATTCAAAAAGAGTCATGTACCACAATATTCACTGCAGCACTATTTACAATAGCCAGGACATGGAAGCATCCTAAGTGTCCATCGACAGATGAATGGATAAAGAAGATGTGGCACATATATACAATGGAATATTACTCAGCCATTAAAAGAAACGAAATTGAGTTATTTGTAGCGAGGTGGATGGACCTAGAGTCTGTCATATAGAGTGAAGTAAGTCAGAAAGAGAAAAACAAATACCGTATGCTAGCATATATATGTGGAATCTTAAAAAAATTGTTCTGAAGAATCTGGGGGCAGGACAGGAATAAAGACGCAGACGTAGAGAATGGGCTTGAGGACACGGGGAGGGGGAAGGGTAAGCTGGGACGAAGTGAGAGAGTGGCAAGGACATATATACACTACCAATTGAAGGGTAAGCTGTGAGGAAGTGGGAGAGTGGCATGGACATATATACACTACCGAACGTAAAATAGATAGCTAGTGGTAAGCAGCCGCATAGCACAGGGAGATCAGCTCGGTGCTTTGTGACCACCTAGAGGGGTGGGATAGGGAGGGTGGGAGGGAGGGAGACGCAAGAGGGAAGAGATATGGGGATATATATATACATACAGCTGATTCACTTTGTTATACAGCAGCATTGTAAAGCAATTAGACTGAAATAAAGATGTTTAAAAAAAAGAGGGCTTCCCTGGTGGCGCAGTGGTTGAGAGGCCGCCTGCCGATGCAGGGGAC
>NC_041220.1:3102989-3143698 GCF_002837175.3 Physeter macrocephalus
ACAGCAGGGAGAGGCCCGCGTACCGCAAAAAAAAAAAAAAAAAAGAAAAAGAAAAAGAAAAAAAACCCCATAAATTTCAGCACATCTGGATCAGACAGTTCTTATGGAACAGTTTTGCTAAGATTCAGTTCTTCACACACATCCATTTTGTGTAAGTCTGAATTGAATTTTAAATGTATCTTTATACACGGTTATTTTAATGTTTCCTCTGCCATTTCCTGTGACTTATAGAGGTCTTAGAAGAAACTGGAAGTGTCTTCGTGGGCTGCATATAATTCATAATGCCTGTTTACGCATTGTGTCACTACATCGTCAATTATCCGGAAATTGAATTTTAAAATGGGCTTCATTATTAATAATTTCTTCTTCTGAAGCTTCATATGAAAGTTGTGGGTATTTTCTATCCAGTGCAGCAATCTCTACATTGAATTTCTGTTTCTGTGCCTGTGGATATTTGCTTTGCAGTGTTGCTGCAGTTTTCAGAACGAGATATTAACAAACTCTTTAAAGAATCCTAATAACTCCCTGATGTACTTTGTTGCACTGTGCACTGTAGGTTCCTACTTTGTGATAGTTTACTGCCCTGGGGCTCAGGACGAATAGCTAGGTGTTGTGCAGACTCCACAGGGGCGGGCTCTGATGATGGTCAGACAGGCTGCCTCCCCCTCGGTCCGGGCCTTGCCCCAGCCCTCCCCGCCTCCCATGGCCGTGCGCTCTGCCGCCGCCGCCGCCCATCTGGGCCCAGGGCCCAGCCTTGGGGCCTCGGGGCACCGCCCTGGTTGTGGACTCGTGGGTGTGTGCCTGACCCCAGGCCAGCCACCCAGCTTCCGACCCCCCGCCGTGCGCTCGGCCGCCTGGCGTCTGCCCTGCCCACGCCCATGCGTCAGCACCCCATCAGACTTCCCTTGCAGAGCGCAAGTTAAAGGTGACACGGTTAAGCATCAAGGTAGCGCCCGGAGAAGGTCACCGCGAGCCTGGGCCCTCCTGAGGGCAGCCCCGCGAGGCAGGGGGCGCAGGCTGTGAGCCGGTGGTCCTGGACTCGCCCTTGCCTGACGCCCAGGACGGAAGAGCTGCAGGCGCTCAGCTTCGGTCGCTGTGCCCGCAGAGACCCTTCGATTACCGGGGCTGCCGCCCGTCTCTCCCTCGTGGCAGGCGCGTGGGCAGGGATTAGGTTCTGACGCGGGACTGGAGAACACTGGGTACCAGGGATGCGACTGCCTCCGGCTTTGAGAGCAAGTCACAGCACTCAGAGACCTGGTCCCTGAGAGAGTGCAGAGCGGCCAGGGAGGAGCTTCACAGTCTTAGGGTTGGTTGCTCGCTGACCCCCGTGCCACGTGGGGAGCTTTGGCGACCGGCGGGTGGGGGAAGTCGGCGGCGGACAGTTTACCCGCGGGCGCAGGGGTGCTGTCCGTGGAGGAGAGAAGCTGCGGATTCCCCCCTCAGTGCGGCTGGTGAAGCCCTAAAGAAGCAGGTATGACGTCCCAGAAAGGCTTTGGCCCGGAATTGTAAAATGAATAACCAGCCAGAGTCGCTGACGAGATGTTCCTTGACCTGCAGAAATGGTGATTTCATACGTTCCAACATAACCCACAGATTCCGCCTACATTCAGAGCTGACATAACCAGTCAGACTGAGCGGTCCTGAGGCCAGTTACAGGTCACTGAGATGTACTTAAATAGTCACAGTTTTTGCTTTATTTAGGATCTTGAAGTATTTACAATGTATGTAAATGCTCATTCATGTGTCAACAAAATTCTATTTGAAAAATCCAGTGTGTAGCGTGGTCTTCCCTTGACTTGAAGGCCTGTCAGCTGGTGTGATCGCTCCCAGCCCGTCCCCCCAGTGGATGGCTCAGACGTGGCACCAGAGCCCCTGGTCATTCCCCGTGTCCGAGCAACGAGCCAGGGCTAGCAGACAGAACCCCCGGGCTCTGACTCCGGCGTGGTCACTGATAAGCTTTCTGTTTTGAAGCAAGCTGGTTAGGCACTCTGCCCCAGTTGGCACGTGTGCAGAATGGTCCGTGTATCTTACCCGTTGCCTTGAGGGTAAAGCTAGGATGAAGTATTCGTGTGCATACTTAAATTTTTTAAGACATCTGAAACATGCTTTCATCGTAGATTGATCTTAAAAGTATATTTACAAATACCGCATGACCTGATTTATTCCAGTTTGCGTGGTTGATCCAAGACGACAGACTGAATGAAGCTCAGTTGCTTTAGAATTCAGCAGAGAGACAGAGGGAAGCGAGTAAGAGCCACGCGCGCTATTAAAGCTGCGGGTGTTTTTCAGAAATTCAGCAGACGGCACCGTCCGCTGGGCTGGGTGCAGTTGGTTACTGTTTCTAGGGTGGCGCTGAAGCTGACACACATCTGCAGAGGGCTCAGTGGTCACTGCAATCTGATTATTAAGGACCACATTGGCCAAAGATGAGCGGACTGATGTAGTCATTTTACTTTTGCAAAAGGGGGGAAATAGGAGATAACGAAGAAGAAAGGGTCGTAAGAAAGAACTGGTGTAACACGAGCTCAGAATTTCCTCTACAGAATAGGAGTAAACTGGTGCAGAAAAACAAAGTTATAGGATGAGTACTCTGGAAAAGAAGAGGGGGCATTGTTTGAAATTAAGTAAAATGGTAAGAGCGCCTCGAGAATTGCTTTCTGACGAGCAGATGATTAGGCTCTAGGGATTTCTCAGAGAAAGCAGGTGCTGGTTTATTTTCACGGGCAGCATTTACAAGGGCACCTGCAAACCGTGTCCTTGCCATGCCTGCCGGCGAGGACTTTTACTGATTTACCAGCCACACCTGAGTCCCCGGGATCTTGCTTAAAGTCGAGCAAAACAATGACGTATCCCTCTGAGGTTAGAGCAAGGTGTCTTCTCCTTCCCTTTAAAAATAAGATAGCTTTCCTGACCATAAAACTTCTGATGTGTGTATGTTTTTAAGACGTGGGTATGTTGGAAATCACGGGCACATTACAGGCTGTGAGCAGGCCACTACAGAACAAGTTAAAGACCAAGAAGGAGGCTGGCTGCCTCAAGCCCCGTGAGCAGACGTGACCGTTAGGGTGTAGTTTGTAGTAAAGGAGGTGGTGTCCCAAGCTTGGTGACAGACAAGGCTGAACGGTGGAGCCCGTGAGAAAGAGAAGGCTCCCTGCACGCCTACCATGGGCCAGGCTGGGCGCTTTCATTTGCAGTGTGATGTCCTTTGCTTTGGTGTCTTTGTAGAAAAAAACAAACTAATTAAAAAAATTTCTTTCACTCTTGCCGTTAGCAGCTATGTGGTCACTTGCTGGATTTTCAGGCTAAAGTAGAGACATGGATTGGCCGTATTTGTGAGGCTTATCCCTTACGACAAATTGAATACATATTCAGAGTTTATTGGCTTCTCTTATCCTAGAAGCAGGTTCTCTGCAAAGAATCTTAAGTTGGTCGAGGATCTGACTGTAGCAAAAGAGAGGTGGGTCTTTCTGCTTGGGGTTTTTCCCAGAGAGTATCCTCACTCTCATGGCTTAATCTCAGCATTTATAGGAGTAACTTCATCTAATGGTTTTAATAACCTTGGGAAAGTAAGCCTCAGCTACTAATAAATGTCCAAACGTGATGCCCGGGTCACACAGAATACCACAGAGGACCATCTCCCCTCAGATGTTCTTTATCCATCGGTATCTATCAGCCGAAACAAAGGGCCTGTGTTTTGAGCCAACAGATGCTTCACACCCCTTCCTAAATGTGGCCGATCTGATGTGACATAGTCCAAGGGAAAAGGACTAAGAATCTAACAAGAGGACGTTTGAAATCACTTCCAGTTCTCACTTAAGTTTCTTTTTGTGTTAGGCTAACACTGAGTGTCAAGCGGAGATTTTCATTTTCACGACCGAGTCTGATGCAGGAGGACGACCTGGCAACAGACACACTCTGCTTTAGGACCGTGTGCCCGGATCGGCCGTCAGGGTGTCGCCCTGGCTTTACGGTTTGTCCGCGGTGTGGTTCACCGATGCAGGGTGACTGCTGAAACCCCTTCTCCTTCCAGGTCAACGGATGAGACGTTCAGCTTGGCCGAAGAAACCTGCAGTTCCAACCCGGCCATAGTTCGGAGGAAGAAGATCGCCATAAGCCTCATCTTTTCCCTGTGCGAGAAGGAGGAAGCCCAGAGGAACTTCCAGGACTTCTTTTTTTCTCATTTCCCCCTGTTTGAGTCTCACATGAACAGGCTGAAGAGTGCAATTGAAAAGGTACTGAGAATGCAATCCACCGTCACACGGGGCTGTAAGGGTGGAGGGGTCTCTGTACCGGGTCGCTTTCCCAGGGCATGTAGATCGGCTGCAGCAGTGGTAGGAAGTTCCCTAGGCCGACTGATGTCAGGTACCGGGTCCTGATTGCTTTGGGAAAGGGAGTTAGTGCCCCCGACGACTTCGGTCACGACTAGCTTGAGTGTGGGCTCTAACATCCTCTCTTGCTAATGAAGCCCAGTAGATGGTTACGAAGGGATTTCTTCTCCGCGTAACGTGGCTTCTTTTCTTTCCGCCGAAGGCCATGATCTCCTGCAGGAAGATAGCGGAGTCAAGTCTCCGTGTCCAGTTTTATGTCAGCCGTCTGATGGAAGCTCTGGGGGAGTTCAGGTAAACTGGCAAGGTTTGGCAAAGCCAACAGGGGAAATTGGTGAGCAGCGGCCGTGGATGTCGGATGCGTGGAGACCACGACTCGGGAATGTGGGGGGCTGGCGGTTATTAGTCATTTTAGCAGCTCCTTCCTTTGAAGCTAAGGCCCAGGGGAGCAAAAGGTTTAAGCCACCAGCACTGAGTAATCCTCACGACCGCCAGATAGACGGTCCCCGATGTGACTGTTCCTAACAGAGCGAATGGAGAAAACTAACATTCACACGTCTCGTGTCATCTCCCGAAAGCCCTAAGAGTACGCACTCTTAGCCCATCTTACAGATGTGGAAACTGGAGGTTGAGATGCTTGTCCACGGCATAAGTGGGGAGAGTATGCACGTCAGGGAGGTTACGCTCCAGTGTGCCAGGACAGCCCTGTGTACACCCGGTGTCCTCCCGTGCGTGTCCTGGTCAGGACATTAAATTGTATGGTCTCCCTAGCGTGTCCTCACCGTCCGTTCCTAACTGTTGATCTTTGTACCCCGGAGACCGGTTTTCTGGAGGTCTTGCCCCTCGTGTCTGGGCTGTAGCTGGGAGCCACGGTCACCATGCTGAGCGGGGCTGTTGCAGCGCTTCTTAGGGGCAGTTTCTGGGCGCGGAATGGAATCGCACTTCAGAGCCATCACGAGCTAATTAAGAGTCCAACCATTCCTCTCTAGCCCAGGGATAAAAATGTTTACGATTCTTAGAATGTTAGAACGTTTTTGTGATGCTTAAGGTAGAGGCTGGTGAACTCTAATGCTGCGTGGAGCAAAATCCCCACCCGGCCTTAGCTGAGCTCTGGGTTATGTGTAAAGTACTCAAGTAGCACGTTAGTCCTTATCTAGGGATCATTCAGACCCAAGTCGCACATTTGAGAAAGAGTGTGAAGCTGTGTGTTTCGATGGCAGTGTGGTGACCAGCGAACCTTCTACGGTTTGTGTGGGCCGCGCCGGGCGGGCTGTGGTCAGGCTCGAAGCTGGCTTGTGCTGGAGGGTCTGGACACTCATTTAATAGAAGGTCCGGAATCTGAAAGGACAGGACCTGAGGCCTCACTGTGGATAGACGGGTCTCACCCTTACCTCAGCGACCTGCCGCTCCAGGAACAGCGACAGGATCACGTGTTAGCCTTTGGAAACCTTGGTGTCTGTAAGTGAAGCCCAGGTCCACGTAGCTGTCACTTGTCACTGCTGGCTGCTTAGCAGGTGCTCTGCCTTGTGGCAGGGCAGGATCCTGTGTGTCGCGGCTCTTCGATGCACACGGCCGGAAGCTCAGGTCAGCATCTGCCTCGCGTACCTCCATCCGGGAAGAGGGGGTGTTCCCTAGACGCAGAGGTGCCAGTGGAGATCCTAGGCCCGTTGGTGCGCTCGCTGGAAGGACAGCCACGAGCCACGCGGCCTGGAGCGGAGTCCCTGGCACCAGGTGCTCTCGTCGGACCTTGACATTCGCTGCGTGTGTGTCTCCCGCAAGGAACTCCTTTACACCTCCAGTTTCCGAAGCTGTAAAGGGACACGGCCAGACTCGTCACTTTCCCTAACAGCTTACGGTTCTAAGGATCTGATTCTATTAGCCCATGTAACAATCTAGCATATAATATGGCGAAGAAGAGCCATTTATTTATGTCCTTTTTGCATCTAAAGTGAATAGGGTGCTTTGGTTCAAAGAACGAAAGCACTAACCAGAAGTTGGGAGACTTGAGTTCCCTCTGGTCACATTTCCAGTCTAGCATGTTCATTCTTTCTTCCTTTATTTTTTTCCTATGAAAATTGGCATAAATTCTGACACGAGGCATCGTGCAATTAAGTTTTTTTAAGGATGACTATTTTATATCAGTGGTTAGTATACTTTTCCTGCAGAGGGTCTGTGCCCCACGGCTGCTCAGCTTTGCTGTTGTGCAAACGCAGCGACAGATAATAGGGAGATGATTGAGCATGGCTGTGTGCCAATAAAACTTTATTTATAAAAAAAAAAGTCAGATTTGGCCTGTGTATCGTGTCCTAGTTTACCGACCCCTGTTTTATATCCTGCTTTGGATGCCTTGGGGGCTACCTAGATCCAGGTGACTGTCTTCTTCTGGATCCCTTTATGCAAAGATCATCCCCCGTGACATCTGTGACAGTTCCGTGTACCTTCTCTTCTGTAGAGGGACCATCTGGAGCTTGTACTCCGTCCCGAGGATAGCCGAGCCCGTGTGGCTGGCCATGGTGTCCAGCACGTTGGAGAAGACGCAGCTGTGCCAGCGCTTCCTCAAGGAATTTACGCTCCTCATAGAGCAGATCAACAAGAACCAGTAAGCGGCGGCGCTCTGGAGCCCTGAATGCCAGCTCCGAGGCTGGCGTACGCGCTGTAGGCGACACGCCTCTTCCTGCATTGACTCACCCCGTTGTGTTTTCTCCCGTTTCTCCAAGGTTTTTTGCTGCCTTGCTGACCGCAGTCTTAACCTACCACCTGGCCTGGGTGCCCACCGTCATGCCTGTTGACCACCCTCCCATCAAAGCCTTCGCCGAGAAACGCACCTCTCAGCTGGTCAACACGCTGGCCAAGACACACCCATACAATCCTCTCTGGGCGCAGCTAGGTCAGTACCGGTCAGAGACCATGTGGGACAGAATAGGAAAAACGGGAGCCGCTTCAGTTGCTATTTGCCGTCCAGCCCGGCGATTCCCAGTTGTCACTGGGCTGCGGGGAACAGGGGACTGGCCCACAGATTCTACCTGCAAAGCGGGCCCCGTCCCCCCCTCCCCCCGCCGGAGCCTCGTTCTGCTCTTCAAAGCCATGTCGTCCGCAGCTGCCCCTCCAGTGGGGCTCCTTAACTCCGGCACCGTTGACGTTTGGGCCCGAAACTTCTCTGCCGGGTGGGGGGAGAGGACCGTCCCGTGCCTGGCCCGATGTTTAGCAGCATCCCTGGCCTCTGTTCACCCTCTGCCAGTGGAAACCCCTCTTCCAAAGTTGTGATGATGAAAAATGTCTCCAGATGATGCGGAATGTCCCCAGCGGGACAGGAGAGCCCCTGGCTGAGGACCACTGCCCTAGAGGGTGGACCGGATGGGAAGAAAGTCAGTAACACGCTCTAGGATTTTGCCGCCTTTTAAGTTTGAGCTGAGGTCAGAGCCCTTGTCTTTCTCTCCGTTGCCCCCTTAGCTGCTTCCTCGAGCTTTGTGCTCAGGCCTGGCGCGGGGACCTGACGTGCCGCGTGGCTGCTCGTGGAGTGTGCGCTTGCGGGCCCGGGGCTCGGGGATGGGAGAGGCGCGCTCCAGGGCCCGTCACTTGGCCGAGTCTGCAGTGACCCGTCAGGCCTGCACATCCGCTCTGTCCCAGGCCCCGTCCCTCTGCGGGACCCCGGGCCTGGCTGACACGCAGCTCAGCCTTGGGGAGCCTGCTGCCCGGTGGAGGAGAAGGGCCGTGTTCAGAACGCCCTGATCACTCCTTTGCTGGGGTGGGCAGAATCCCGTGAGGGACACGGTGTAGTGCAGAGGGCGAGGACATGCGCAGACGGCTGGACCGGATCCCAGCCTCCTGGGCAAGTGCCCTAACCCTCTGTGCCTCCGTTTCTCCATCTGTGAGATGGGTGGTCATGGCTGCCGTGGGAGTTCCACTGCTTGTACGTGAAGCCCCCAGTTACCGACACTGCTGCTGCAGATGTTGATACGGGGGAGGCACCAGGAGGGGGGGGGGCGTGGGAGGAGGGGGCCTTCAAGGAAGACACACTTAAGGAATCGGTAGAAGGGCAGCATTTTCCAGAAAACAACGGCAGACCGGGGAAAAGCACGGCAATCTCAGGAAACAGCGTGTTGTAACAGTAGTGAAAGCTGCCACCGTGAGCCAAGCACTGTTCTGGGTGCTTTCTGCACGTATTAATTAATCAGACTCTCATTCTAACCCTGGTACTGCGTCCTCACTGTATCACAGATAACAAAGCTGTCTTCCCCTGTGCCCGGGGTCATGAGATATGGGAGGTAATGTGGTTTAAAAAAGGCCACAGACCCCAACATTTATCATCTCAGTCATTTCTAAGTGTGCAGTTCAGAGCGTTAGGTCTGTTCACATCATTGTGCAAGCTCTTCTTCATTTTGTAAATTATACCCGTGCAGAACAGAGGCACCCACTCTCAAATTAGTAGCTTCTTCAGGCCTGGACTCAAAGAGTTGCCTTCAAGGTCAAGGTCCAGTAAGTCTGTTATCTTAGTGATGCCTTGTTCTGTGGAGGTCGGCTCTGAAGTAGCAGCACTGTTTCCATACACAGCTCTCCACTTCATACAGGTTAAACTGTTGTCAATTGTATTTTAATAGCCTTCTTTGTTTTTACTTTTTCCCATTTATGACTTAGTTATTATAATGCACAACACCAAAAGTTAAATGCATTGCTAAAAATTGTCATTCTGAGTGGACTTTCCAAAGTGGTTTTTTTGCCAGATTTTGGGTATGTAAATCTCGTCTTCTTTATTAACACCGGGGCTGATTTAACAAGAGTGCCTCATGAATCCCTGATGTGGCCGTGACACGCCGCAGCCAGGGCAGATGTGATCACGGGAAGTAACAGTACCACGCTCTTAGTCAAGAAAGTTTACTCAAACAGAAGTGCTTGTGCTGACATCAGACTACAGTTCTGAGTTGTTTTTCTGAAATCTTGCATGGTTTCTTAGTCAGTTGCAAAAGCCTCAGAGATAAAGTTCTACTAAGCCCTCACCTAGCTCTTTAAAAAAAAAAAACTTATTTATTTATGGATTGATTTTTGGCTGTGTTGGGTCTTCGTTTCTGCGCGAGGGCTTTCTCTAGTTGCGGCAAGCGGGGGCCGCTCTTCATCGCGGTGCGCGGGCCTCTCACTGTCGTGGCCTCTCTTGTTGCGGAGCACAGGCTCCAGACGTGCAGGCTCAGTAGTTGTGGCTCACGGGCCTAGGTGCTCCGCGGCATGTGGGATCTTCCCGGACCGGGGCTCGAACCCGTGTCCCCTGCACTGGCAGGCAGATTCTCAACCACCGCGCCACCAGGGAAGCCCCACCTAGTCCTTTTATAGAGAGGATTGTGTGATATCACTTCTATCCTGCCCTTTACCTGTTCTCAGGAGGCTTACCCTGGAAACCCTCTCTAGAGGGGGCACCTCCGATGCGTGCTGTCCCTTTTCCCTCAGTCTTAAACCTTAACAGTGTGATTAGTCTTATCTTACAAATGCCTGTCCTCCTCCCACCAGATGGAGTCCAACTTCCTGAGTTCTTATTTATAGCTGCTAACCATGCATCTCCTCCTCTCCTTTACCTAGGATCTTTTCACATTTTGATTTATTCCAACATTCTGATTATTCCTGCAATGCTTTCTGACTTAGGGTTGCTTATACAGATATGTAAGTGAGATAAATCCATGTAAAACACTCAGCACTGTGCTTGCACAGTCAGTAAGTGTTGGCTTTTTGTTGTAATTGTCAATAACATTATTATCAAAATATGGAAGGTGTGGCTTACCAAGTGTAATAGTCAGGTTTTATTACATGCAATAATTTTAATAGGCACTGGACAGACACTTGTGATGAGGAGCCTGCACTGATGGTTCGTTGACAGGTTTGCCTTTCTTCTTCCACCTTTAAGGCAAATGTTTGTGCTGCATTAGCCGGCTTTTAATCAATGTGTCAGGATATAAGTTATGGGACATTTTTCTCCAGTAGAATTTTCCTGTGAAGTAATAGAAAATAAATGAGATTCATTATTCATGAGCAAGTGATTTTCTTCTTATTAAACAAATTGATTCTCTTGGTGCCTGTGTGTATTGAGCGGACCATTTCATTAAGCGTTTTGAATTGATTCACTTGCACTTCCTGTTCAGAGATCCCGGAATTTCACCCCAGGGCCTATTGTCCTGGGATTCTTCAAAAAGATCTCATCATTCTAGTTTCCAAGATAAATTATTTGGTTTGGTCACATATTCAGGGCTCTGGCTTTAGCCTTACCTTGGGGAGACGGGATCAGCCAGCCCACTGAGCTGCCTGGAAAGGCCCAGCAAGCACCTCGAGGGACTGTGTACACAGCACTGCACCCTCTGTGCACTGGCACCGCACTGCCCCCAGTATACACCAGCACTGCACCCTCTGTGCACTGCACCCTCTGCACTGCCCCCAGTATACACCCGCGCTGCACCCAGTATACACCAGCACTGCACCCTCTGTGCACTGCACCCTCTGCACTGCCCCCAGTATACACCAGCACTGCACTGTCAATTTTTGGCTGTGTTGGGTCTTCGTTTCTGCGCGAGGGCTTTCTCTAGTTGCGGCAAGCGGGGGCCGCTCTTCATCGCGGTGCGCGGGCCTCTCACTGTCGTGGCCTCTCTTGTTGCGGAGCACAGGCTCCAGACGTGCAGGCTCAGTAGTTGTGGCTCACGGGCCTAGGTGCTCCGCGGCATGTGGGATCTTCCCGGACCGGGGCTCGAACCCGTGTCCCCTGCACTGGCAGGCAGATTCTCAACCACCGCGCCACCAGGGAAGCCCCACCTAGTCCTTTTATAGAGAGGATTGTGTGATATCACTTCTATCCTGCCCTTTACCTGTTCTCAGGAGGCTTACCCTGGAAACCCTCTCTAGAGGGGGCACCTCCGATGCGTGCTGTCCCTTTTCCCTCAGTCTTAAACCTTAACAGTGTGATTAGTCTTATCTTACAAATGCCTGTCCTCCTCCCACCAGATGGAGTCCAACTTCCTGAGTTCTTATTTATAGCTGCTAACCATGCATCTCCTCCTCTCCTTTACCTAGGATCTTTTCACATTTTGATTTATTCCAACATTCTGATTATTCCTGCAATGCTTTCTGACTTAGGGTTGCTTATACAGATATGTAAGTGAGATAAATCCATGTAAAACACTCAGCACTGTGCTTGCACAGTCAGTAAGTGTTGGCTTTTTGTTGTAATTGTCAATAACATTATTATCAAAATATGGAAGGTGTGGCTTACCAAGTGTAATAGTCAGGTTTTATTACATGCAATAATTTTAATAGGCACTGGACAGACACTTGTGATGAGGAGCCTGCACTGATGGTTCGTTGACAGGTTTGCCTTTCTTCTTCCACCTTTAAGGCAAATGTTTGTGCTGCATTAGCCGGCTTTTAATCAATGTGTCAGGATATAAGTTATGGGACATTTTTCTCCAGTAGAATTTTCCTGTGAAGTAATAGAAAATAAATGAGATTCATTATTCATGAGCAAGTGATTTTCTTCTTATTAAACAAATTGATTCTCTTGGTGCCTGTGTGTATTGAGCGGACCATTTCATTAAGCGTTTTGAATTGATTCACTTGCACTTCCTGTTCAGAGATCCCGGAATTTCACCCCAGGGCCTATTGTCCTGGGATTCTTCAAAAAGATCTCATCATTCTAGTTTCCAAGATAAATTATTTGGTTTGGTCACATATTCAGGGCTCTGGCTTTAGCCTTACCTTGGGGAGACGGGATCAGCCAGCCCACTGAGCTGCCTGGAAAGGCCCAGCAAGCACCTCGAGGGACTGTGTACACAGCACTGCACCCTCTGTGCACTGGCACCGCACTGCCCCCAGTATACACCAGCACTGCACCCTCTGTGCACTGCACCCTCTGCACTGCCCCCAGTATACACCCGCGCTGCACCCAGTATACACCAGCACTGCACCCTCTGTGCACTGCACCCTCTGCACTGCCCCCAGTATACACCAGCACTGCACTGTCAGTGCACTGCACCCGATATACACGGGCACTGCACCTGAGCACCCAGAACAGGGCTGATGCTGGCAGGACCAGCACTGCACCCTCTGTGCACTGCACCCTCTGCACTGCCCCCAGTATACACCAGCACTGCACTGTCAGTGCACTGCACCCGATATACACGGGCACTGCACCTGAGCACCCAGAACAGGGCTGATGCTGGCAGGGCTTCCAGGCCGACTTTACGTCACAGAGGAAAACTGAACGGTGGTCCTTCTAGGAATTACCTTTGTGCCTCAGTCAGGCGTGTGGAGAAGCGATGCTGGCCTGGGAGTAAGTCCTCTGTATGTCTCCTGTGCGGGCTGACGTACCCTTGACACGCTGCCCCAGACGACTTGTCTTTCTGTCCGCTTTGCCTCTAGGCGACCTTTACGGGGCCATCGGCTCTCCGGTGCGGCTGAGCCGCACGGTGGTGCTGGGGAAGCAGAAGGATGTGGTGCAGCGCATACTGTATGTGCTGACCTACTTCCTGCGGTGCTCGGAGCTGCAGGAGAGCCAGCTGGCGTGCGGCGCGAACTGCGGGCCAGACGGGCAGGCGCCGGCCGGGAGCAGCGTCACCACGGCCCTGGAGAGGGGCGAGGTGGAGGAGTCCGAGTACGTGGTGGTCACGGTGAGCAGCGAGCCCGCCCTCCTGCCGCCCGGCCCGCCCGACGCTGACACCGGAGACCTCTGCCCCCAACTCGCCGGACGAGGAGGCCGGGGGCCGGAGCAGAGCCCCGCGGCCCGCAGCGTCCGGAGACCTCGGGGCGCATCGTGCGGGGACCAGGAGAGCAAGAAGGAGGCGGCCCGCGGCGGCCCCGCGAGACCCCCCAGCGGCGCAGGTGCGTGCGTGGGGCCGGCCGGCGGGGAGGAGTCGGGAGGGGAGGTGCCCACGAAGCTGCCCGACCGCTCGGCGGCCCGGCCGTGCCCTGAGGGGCGTCCCTGGGGCCGGCCACCCTGGGAGAAGGTCACCTTCCACATCGGGAGCTCCGTGTCCCCGGACTCGGACTTCGAAAGTCGCACCAAAGCAGTGGAGGAGCGGCTGCGGGCCTGCAGGTGTGCGGAGCCAGCGCGCCGACCCCCGGCCGGGCCCGACGCGGCCCGGGAGGCCCGGGACTGGCTGGCTCCGAGGTGCTCCCGCGCCCCCGAGGCATCGGCGGGGGCCCGCGGCGTCAGGACCGGCGCCGCCAGGGAGGCTGCGGAGACGCCCGGCGCACCTGCCGACCCCACGCGCGCGCTACGGAAGCCGTGGGGTCGGGGCGGGGAGGACGCGGACGCGCCTGCGCGGAGCGGGCGCGAGGACGCCGGCTTCGGGCGGGAAGGAGGCCTCCCCAGGAACGAGAGCTCGGACAGCGCCCTCGGCGACAGTGACGACGACGCGTGTGCGCCGGCCTCGCCGGCCCTGGGCCCCGGCAGTGACGGTGACAGTGAGCGAGACCGGCCCGAAGGCTCGCCGGAGGTGGAGCTGCCGCTGCCCAGGTAAGGCCTGCGGGGGGCGGCGGGCCGGGCCGGGGAGATGCGGTCCGTGCAGCCGGCACCCACCGGCCCCGCTGCTGTGGGCTGCTACGGGCCAGGGTTATTCTCTCCACGCGTTAGCGTCCCCAGACGGGCCTGCCCTTCCTCAGCCCAGCTCCGAGCCGGGAGCTGGCGGTGGCTTTGCAGCTCTGGGGACGCTGGGGGCGCCGAGGGGCGCGGTGGCGGTGGCGGGCAGGGGTGTCACCTTCCGTCGTCCCCGCGGCAGATCTGTGGCCGCGGACACCCAGCCTGGGAGGTGGTGGGTCCCTCCTGCTTGCCGGTCAGAGCAGTTTGATGCGGTCAGGAAAAGCCCCTCTTCCTGAGGCTCCGTCAGTGGATGTTTGGTCCGTAAAGCAGCAACTAGAGGTTCCTTCTGTGCTTCCGCTGCCCTGGCTGCACTGTGAGCAGGTGTGCTGAGCTCCTCAAGCCAGACTTCGCCAGGATCCCCTCACCACGCTCACGGACCTTCCCTCTCTTCTCTCGACACAGTGGCTGGAGGGTTGCTCTGTGTGAGGTACAGGCACAGACTCGCAGCCGGCCGCCAGAATACTCAGTCTTTCCTGCTTTTCCCCCTCAGGAAAGCTCCTTTTTCCGTTCAGCTCCCTTCCTTTTCGTGCACCAGCGACCCACTTCCTGGAGGATTTGTGACACGAACCAGCCCCCGTCTGTTTTTCTCACCTGTGTCACTGGGGCTTTGTTCCAGCTGCCGTGCGGGAGGGGAGCGCACTTTCGCCGCGGGTCCTGATGGCCGGTATTGTCTTAGGTCTCAGAGCATCAGTAGCCCGCACGTGAGAAACTTCGGCCGCTCCCTCCTGGCGGGTTACTGCCCCACGTACATGCCAGACCTGGTGCTTCACGGGACCGGCGGCGATGAGAGGCTGAGGCGCTGCCTGGCCGCCGACCTGGTCCACACAGTCCAGGTGAGTGACGCCAGCTGGTCGCCCCGGGCTGCCGACCGGGGCGGGGGGGCGGCCAGGGGTGTGCTCGGCAACGGGTGCGATCGAGGGATTGTCGCCGGAGGTGCAGGCAGGGTTGCAGGACGCAGCGAGGCTGGTGAGCCACCCGGGCGGCAGCAGTGGGGGAGGAAGGGGGGCTGCCTGGCTGCAGGAGCACGGCAGGGGCGGGGACCTCACCTCTCTCCTCCAGCCTCTGAGCTCTCATGGTGCCCCCCGTTGGCTGCGCCCAGCCAGAAGCCAGAGAGCAAGGTCGTGGCCGATGCAGACGCGCTCCCAGGGCCCACAGAGGTCACCTCCCGAGCCACCCGAGCAAAGGGTGGATCTGGGGGCGGGTGGGTGGAGCAGACGGAACAATCCGCACAGATGGTGACAATTGTGTGCCTTCACGGGGAGAACCAAAAAGGTGTCACGTATGGTTTGCCTTTTAGCCGCTCCTTGCAAGGCCCTCAAAGTAATTTATTTTAACTGATTTGTCATTAAGTTCGCTTTGATGGCTGCATGAGAATGGCTGTATAGAGATTAACAAGTGTTCCTGCAAGATTGCCTTGTGGCTGCTGCTAAGCACTTCTCCGCTCTCTGCAGCGTGACGGGAACTGAGCAGCGATGGAAATGGTGTCGGTCTGACAGGCTGTTTTTAATTGAGCTGCTCTTGGACAGATGTGCAAAAATAGCTGTTTTGCATTGGAAACATACTGTATCTTGGGCAATAGGGAAGGTCCTCATCGCGTTAGGAAAATTGGAACTTGGCTAGCCACCTTCCTCCTCGCCCAACAGATCCTTTAGGAGAGGTGGACAGAAGGCAGTGCGTGCTGCCTTTGACCTTGAGCTTCTCCTCTGAAGACCAAACGTCCATCAGGCACAGGCCAAGCAGGCTGGAGGTGTTGGTGTGAAATGGGAAGAAAAGCCCGGTGGTGAAGCAGATGCGCTCACTCCCCTGAACGGGGAGGAAGGGAGATGGGGAGAGGGCGGCCTGAGGCTGGGGGCCCGCCCAGTGTGGGCGCTGGTACCACAGTCCTGACCCGCCCTGCTTTGTGCTTGGCCACCACCCTCCCCAGGCTGGCCCTGGAAGGAAGCAGTGCCGTTAATATTCTGTCTTCATAGTCGTCACGAGCACTGTGTCCTGGCCTGTCACCTCAGAGGCCCGCACGTCGGTGACCTCGGAGGAGGGGGATGCCCTCCTTGGACGACGCTCTTTCGGGGTCGGCTGAACCACGCGTGGAGGCTCGGTGGTTCTAGAGCCACGCATATGTTCAGTGCCCGCCCCACTGTGGACACGCATCTATCGACTGATAGCCCGTCTTGCCCTTATTATCTGCAAAACCATACACGACGCTCGTTATATCTTCCATCGGCTGACAAGTTCAGAGGTTTGTGTATTAGGTTTTCATGGTGACCATCTAGCTCTATAATTCTTACATTTAAGAAAACAAAATCATGTTTCCTGTGTTTGTACTCTTAAAGACTTGTCCTCTCTCATTTTCTCTTCCTTGCAGAAGTCGTGTTTTCACACTGCAGCTGTTCTCACCTCTGTAGACTATGCAGTCAGCCTGAGAGATGGAAAGTTGCTGACCATAAAAACGTGTATTGTGTCAGATTGTGGGAACACGCCCCGTGCAGCCGGCCTGGGTGTTAAGAGGAAACTGTGAAGGGGCATAAACTATGTTCAGAAGTGTACTGCATCCAGGGTGTGTCCAGTTAGCATTAGTGGAGTTCTCATGTCACTTTGGCACGTTCATCTAATGGATTTGGCTTTTGAAGTAAGCGTTCCATTGAAACTGCTTCTCAGACTGGCGCCCTGCTCTGTGGCAGAGTTTAAATAAAAATTGCCATTGACGAATATTTGTGGAAAAGTAAATTAGGAGGTTTGGGGCGGGGTGCGTTATATTGAATTTACTGCCCCTAAAGCCTAGTAATCATTTAAATTCTTGAGTGTGTTATCAGAGGAAGACGCAAAGGCCCAAGAACAAGTACATGAGCAGAGTTAGGGCTGAAATAACAGCCTGCTGAGGAAGAGGGGATCGGGATACATTGCTTTACCGTAATTTGCTTTCGAAAACCTGTTTTTCGGACGTTAATCATTTCTAGTGTTCATGCCAGACTGCATCCAGCTTTGAGATTCAAAATTGTTTTTAGAGAAGGATTTTTAGTAACTGTTTAAAAGCAATTGATTTACATTATTGATCTGTTCTCTAGGCCTATGCACGATTGCATTGTAAAATCTGTCTTATGTAAATGCGTACTTTTGCAGCCTTGGTGGACCAGCTTGTGGAGATTCTTCTCTCGCTGAGGCATTGCATCTGGAGCTTCCAATACTAAGAATTTCTTTTTGTGCATTTCCTTATTCTAGTCTCTTATGAAAGAAAGATGTATCAACTTTATTTCACTCATTTTGATTTTTATTACTGGCTTCCACGTGGTAAGATTCTGATGGTCTTTAAATATTTAAACACGTGTTCTTGTTTAATGCACATACTACCTCTGTTCCGTCACTGGAACTGTTTCTTTGCCTTCTAACATATAGATTATACAGCTGCCTTCAATTAGGCTGAAGTCATATTTAGTTTCATTCTTTTCCTGCTGCATGTAAATGCAAATTCTTTCTTCTCTTTTCCTTTTGGCTTTAAATGGTGAGGTAGGAGAGAGAGGGTGAGAGAGACACCTTCACTCTGCACCTGTGACTCTCAAGGAGCTTTTCTCTCTTCTTCTTTTCTCACGTGTCTTGTCCGCCTGTGGGTACTGCTGACAGGGGCCGGGGCAGGTATGAAGTTACGGGGCAGTGGAGGTGGTGGAGGAGACCGACTTGACACTGATGCTTTGCTGTTACCACTTGTTCGCTGGTCGTCAGGTAAATCCATTGGCTTCGCTAAGCCTCAGAAAAATGTATTTAGAGGAACAGAAAAAACGTAACCCAGCAGTTAAGAGTTTGGCTTCTAAAGGCAGACAAACCTGAGATTGACCCGTGGTTCACCCCTCGTGGCTTCGTGGCCTGGCGCAGGATTCTTTAATCGTCTAAGCATCAGTTTCGTCTTCTAGAAAATGACGGCAGTTAGAGGTCTGCTTGGAGACCGTGAGATGATGCATATCCAGTGTTGAACACAGGGTCCGGCACATTTCTGAACGCCCGACAGACGCTAGCTGTTACGATGACACCCGTGCACATGCTTCGTAAACGAGTTTCCCAAGATGCTCCTGCTGGGGGTGGCGGAACAGAAGCGGGACCCATTCAATTCCGCGCTAACGGCGGCTGCTTTCCCTCCGCTGGTGGCTTCACGAGAAGCGGCCAGGCCGCTCCAGCTCTGTAGGGTCGGGTCATCGAGACCAAAATTAACATCACGTATTAGTGTTTCTTTTAACAAAAACTGTGTTCCAGGGCTTCGGGCATCTTCAGAATACTCTATGAAACGAGGTACCAGTTGGATATGGCAGCCTCTTTCGTTTCATTTTAAGAGTAGCAACAGACTGACTGCAGAAATAGGCAGAAATCAGCAGCGCGGCGGAGCAGCTCTGCCGACGGCTCGGCTGGGGCGCGTGCCGTGAGCACCTGATCGCCCGTGCAGCACAGTCAGCCAGGGAGCCGATGCAAGGACGGCGAGTGACAGCGACCGAAGGGCATCCCTTTAGCAGCGCGGGCAGCACTGGGGTGGCCCGGAGGCAGCAGCGGCCTTAGGTCCGTAGTGCTGTGGAGCAGGCGCCCGTGCCGGGCAGACCTGCTGGCGAGACAGAACACGTCCCGGTGCGGGGTGCGTGTGCAGCAGGGCGCGGGCCTTCAGCACCGTCTGCTCTTGGGGGCTGTACGTATGGATGCACCTGTATCGGCGTGCACACTGGGTTACGACGTTAAAACGCGTTTCTCACCGCAGATGGGGGTTTTAAACATACCTGAAGAAACTCCCAATCTCTGGGTATCGCCGACCCCCGTCTGAGATCTTGGTGACCCCTCCGCTCCTGAGCTGCCCTCCGCCTTCCAGCCTTGCACACGGCCACGGAGGGCTCCTTCTCAAACGTGGATTCTGTCCGTCTCTTGCGCTCTCATAGGGGCCTGTTTCTTTAGAGAGTGAAGTCTAGGCTCCGTGGCTGGAACTGCCCCCTGTATGTGTTCAGGCGCACACGCGCACACGCGCACACGCAGCCCGGCCCTCCCGTGCGGCTCGGCCACACCGTGTGCCGGCCTCCGTCGGCCCGCCCTCTCTCTCGCCTCCTTGCCGCGCGTGCTCTCTCTGCCCCAGGCCCTTTGCACGCCGTGCTTGGCCATGCCTCCAGCGTCTTTCTTCCACCAGGCCTGCGGGCGTCTCTCCGTCCGGCGCCTGGCCCAGTACCCAGGGACGCTGCACGGTCCCCCTGCGCTGGGCGGAGGAGCGTGTGTTCCTGCAGGTGAAGCTGTGCCCCTGAGTGTGACCCTCCTTCTAAAGTAGAGAGACGTGGCAGAGAGTCTGCCTTGAAGACATAAAGTGGGAGGGTTCTCTGTTTGGACACGCCGGCTGGGGCCTTTTGTGTTCTTTTTCTTTACCTAAAGGAGAGTAAAATGCTTATTACACGTCTCAAAGGCATCATCTCTCTTGCGTCTTGTAAATATCAGGCGCATGGCTCATTTTACGTTTTCCCCAATGTTTTCCGTTACGTGCAAACTATTTGGACGTCTGAGCCGTTCTCTGCAGAAAAATCTGCGCGCCAGCCCCTTCCTACGTTGTATTTCGGAGTCACGCACATCCATAACTTTGTTCTCATGACCCTTTTTGCCCTTGAGCACCTCTCCTCGACTTTAAACTCTTTCCTTCCTCAGCATGTGACCGTCCTGACCTGTAAGGCAGCCCCGAGGCTGCGCCCTGTGTCCACAAGTCCGCAGGCGCAGACACACGGAAGGTCAGGTGTTTCCTCTGGACCCTGCCCCCCGGCCGGACCCTCCCCGCCCCCGCTGCCCCAGGTCCTGACGCCCTCACGATGCCTGCAGACTTCCCCAAACCCTCACCTCCCAGGACCCCTCAACAGTGCCCGTGGTCCAGAATGATCAATTCGCTCTCCTTCTCCACCTTATCACAACTCCGAAGCCTTTAGAGCCCGACGTGGAGCCTGTTTCCAAGAGACGCATATAGCGCTTAAAACAACTCCAACACGATGGGTTTGTGGTCAGGGTAAGGGAGAGTGAGCGGTACAGGCAGGGGCGTTAGCCCTCCTCCAACAGTCTAGAGTAACTGTTGAGTAGGTACGTTTAAAATGGTTACGGTGATAAAAGAAGGAATTGGAATCTTTAAAAAGACCGTCTGTTATGATATACGACTATTTAGATTTGTAAAAGAACCGAAGAGAGATGCTAAAATGGAAAAATGCAGTCATGGAAATTAAAACTCGGGGGTAGGTTAAAGAGCAGAGCCGATTAAATACAGCCAGAGAGCATTAGAGTTTGTGAAAGAGTGACTCGATACAGAGCTACGCTTTGACTGTAGCTCAGAGACAGGTACATGAAAAAATATGGAAGAGCAAGTAAGAGACCTGGAGGCTTGAGTGAGAAGGTTCTGTCGCGCATACGGAAGGCGGGAAAGAGAAACAGCATGTGAAGGAAGAATGGCTGCGATCTTTCAGATGAAATGAGCCCACTGACTCCCGAGTAGGGTAGATATGAACAAACCCGCGCTGAGCGGCAGGACATCAAAGACAAAGGACACTTGTCAACAGCCAGAGAGGAGGCATGGCCCCTGGCCTTCAGGAGGTTGAACCCCAACAGGTGATAAAAGACATAAGCAGTGAAAGCAGAGCCCACAGCAGGGTGAGGGGGGCAGGGAGGTACGGGACAGCCTGGGGGCTTCCTGGAGGAGGTGACGTCTGCAGTGGGAAGGAGCCGAGAGAGGGCGAGGGGGCCGGGCTCCCCAGGGGCCCGCAGACCAACCACAGGCAGAGCCGGCTCTTCCGCCACGGGAGCTTCTGTCTGTCTCTGTAACTGCTGTCGGGAGAGCCTGGATGCTGAGCATTTAGTGTTTAGTATCCTGGGTGACTCTGTAGGCTGGAGGAAGTGTTGGAGAACGGCGAGTGGTAATCAGGTTCCTGTTCTCTGCGTGGATGTGAGACTGAAGGCTTTAAATAAAAACTGGCCAGCCATCCACATGTGTCTGCATCCTGTAGGCGCCCTCGGCCGTCCAGAAGTGGGTGGACTGGCCGAGGACTGGCCCGGGTTGCTTAAATCCTCAGTTCCGAGGACATGGAGGGGGGTTGGCCCCTACGGAGGTAGAAGAATAAAAGCGGGATCCGAGGACGTTTAACCAAGAGCAGGTGCTGAGACTATGGCCCTCAGGGCACTGGTGGTCCATTTTCTCTCTGTGACCAATCCCAGGCTTTACTTGAAGCCATGTAAGACCTGCTATAGTTAAGTCGTGGGGCTATAACATAACGGCGGGGGAGGGGGGGGGGATTTCTTTGAAAGGTGTTTTGTCATGTCACATTCTCTGATTCAAGTTCAGTTTAATAAAGTTATAGAACTTGACAGAAATATCTTCTAGGAAGTGATGAGCAAATTGACACTCAGATAATACCCAAGAATCTTATGTTTTACAATTCAGAATGTTTCAGAGAAAAATAAAAGAAACAGAGAGGTTCTTCCCATTACCTGAGTCATAAATCACCTGCTCCCTTTGTGTGTGAAAGAGGCCACCCGGTGGCTCGTCCTGGTCACTAAATATGCGCTGTTGTAATCAGTGAGCAGATTCTAGAGCTGGTTGTGAGTACCAACGTCTGTCTGCATACTTCACGAAGGATCCATTTATTTTTTTTTATTAATTTATTTTTATTTTTGGCTGCGTTGGGTCTTCGTTGCTGCGCATGGGCTTTCTCTAGTTGCGGCGAGCGGGGGCTGCTCTTCATTGCGGTGCGCGGGCTTCTCATTGCGGTGGCTTCTCGTTGCGGAGCATGGGCTCTAGGCACGCATGCGGGCTTCAGTAGTTGTGGCACGTGGGCTCGGTAGTTGTGGCTCGTGGGCTCGAGCTCAGGCTCAGTAGTTGTGGCCCACTGGCTTCGTTGCTCTTTGGCATGTGGGATCTTCCTGGACTAGGGATCGAACCCGTGTCCCCTGCATTGGCAGGTGGGTTCTTAACCACTGCACCACCAGGGAAGTCCCGAAGGGACTTTCAGAGTATGTATTGGGCAATACCAGCAGTGTAAAATGGGAAGTTTCTTAGCAAAGTCATAATAGAGGTGACCGTGTTTTCTCCTCTTGTCATTATGTTGCAAGTGTCATTCCCAGTTGCAATCTTGTCTTCCGAGTGATTTCCACCCTGACAAGGTCCTAGGGTTTCAAAGTAGATGGCTTGGCAGGCTCATTGAGCTACGAGTCAGAAGCACTTGAATGAGTTCCTAGATTCTCTTTCTGACGTGCCAAGATACTTCATGAGCTCTTGTACTTCTTGTCCTCACGTTCCTCTCTGTAGAGCAGGACTGCATCCTGTGTACTCACGGCAAGAATGGTTTGATGAACTCATCAGTAGTCGAAGGAAGCATACATGGGAGCTGGTACTTTCCTACTCTTGAATTAGAAATAGGTAACCACCACCCAGTCAAAAAATGGGCAGAAGACCTAAATAGACATCTCTCCAAAGAAGACATATGGATGGCCAAGAAGCACATGAAAAGCTGCTCAACATCACTAATTATTAGAGAAACGCAAATCAGAATTACAATGAGGTATCATCTCACACCAGTCAGAATGGTCATCATCAAAAAGTCTACAAATAATAAATGCTGGAGAGGGTGTGGAGAAAAGGGAACCCTCCTGCACTGTTGGTGGGAATGTAAATTGATGCAGCCACTATGGAGAACAGTATGGAGGTTCCTTAAAAAACTAAAAATAGAACTACCATATGATCCAGCAATCCCACTCCTGGGAATATATCTGGAGAAAAATATAATTTGAAAAGATACATGCACCCCAGTGTTCATTGCAGCACCATTGACAATAGGCAAGACATGGAGCAACCTAAAAGTCCATCGACAGAGGAATGGACAAAGAAGATGTGGTTCATATATACAGTGGAATATTACTCAGCCATAAAAAGGAACAAATTAGTGCCATTTGCAGCAACATGGACGGAACTAGAGATTATCATGCAAAGTGAAGTAAGTCAGACAGAGAAAGACAAATACCGTATGATACCATATATGTGGAATCTAAAAAAATGATACAGATGAACTTATTTACAAAATAGAAATAGACTCACAGACATAGAAAACAAACTTCTGGTTACGAAAGGGGAGGGGAGAGGGATAAATTAGGAGTTTGGGATTAAAATATACACACTACCGTATATAAGATAGATAGGCCACAAAGACCTACTGTACAGCACAGGGAACTGTATTCAAGATCTTGTAATAACCTGTGATGGGAGAGAATGTAAAAAATATATATATTTTTATATATATATATATATATATATGTATAAATGGGTCAATTTACTGTATACCTGAAACTAGTGCAACATTGTAAATCAACTATGTTTCAATAAAAATTTTTAAAAAGGAAAAAGGTAACCATGTGAAATGTTAGTCATTTAAATGCAACACATGGAAAAGAAGTATGTTAATAGTTGTGTGGGTGACTTAATAGGAACTGGGTTGAATCTAAAAATAAAGAGATCGAGATTGTTCAACAGAGCCGGCATGCGTTAGATATTTAGCACACGCCTTGCCTTTTGTTACGCTCATTTCCGAGACTGTGGAAGAAAAATGTGATTTCTCTCCTTGAGTTACTTATGAAGTCACTGAGTAGACAAACAGATGTGAAATCCAGAGCAAGTGAAGACAGTGTGATTCAATGCCAGGCAGTGGACGCGGGGAGTCCCGTTGAGGGGTGCCAGGGCGTGAGGACCCAGGCTGGGCCCCTGAAGAACTGGAAGACTTAGCAGGCAGCCCAGAAGACATTCTGGGCACAGCCCGAGTAACAGGTGGGCGACCTCCCTGCCCAGAGCAGGGAGTTCTGAGGGCGCCCTGGAGGCGAGCGTGTGCACGTGACGGTGGGCCCAGACGGGGGCTTCCAGGATGGAAAGAGACAGGTTTGAGCCTAAGCGTTGGGGTGTCCGTGCTGGAGTAGGGTTCTGGGTCGGTGAGGGAAGTGGTGCTGCGAGGGTTTGGAGGACGTGCTTCCATGGAGGTGGTGGTGGTGTAGGAAAGCAGCAGAGGGTCCCCGACAAGCGGTGGGCACTGCACTTCGTGTTCCACGCTCATTTTTCTCACCGAAACTCTCAACCAAGTACGATCACACTTTGCAGACGTAGACCCTGAGGCCCAGGTGAATGGTCACTGAGGCCCCAGGGCTAGTACGGGATGGAGGTGACAGTTAAGCCCAGTCGTGCCCAACTTCGGAGCCTTGGCTCCTTGGTGAAATATCAGATCCAAGCCCTAAGGATGGAGCTGGAGGGATTGGGCTTCGAGTAGGTGTTTGAATCTTTCAGTCTTAACGTTTTACAGCATTTGTTAAAGTACTTAATTTCTCAAAAGCACTGCGCCATGTATGTTGTTGCTGATAAGTGTCTGTATTTGTGTGTACCCTGGTGTGTACGTGAAGTTGATAAAATCATGAACTTAAGAGACCCGCCTGACAGATTTCACTGTTAATTACTTCTACAGTTAAGATATGGCTCATAAGGAAAAGTAATAAGAAGAAGCATCATATAATTCAGTGTTTCCTTTGTTTATTGTGGTTCTCTATATGCCTTAAAGAGCCTTTGGACTTCCCTGGTGGCGCAGTGGTTGAGAGTCCGCCTGCCAATGCAGGGGACACGGGTTCGAGCCCTGGTCTGGGAAGATCCCATGTGCCACGGAGCAACGAAGCCCGTGCGCCACACTACTGCCTGCGCTCTAGAGCCCACGAGCCACAACTACTGAGCTCACGTGCCACAACTACTGAGCCCACGTGCCGCAACTGCTGAAGCCTGTGCGCCTAGAGCCCATGCTCCACAGTAAGAGAAGCCACGGCAATGAGAAGCCCGCACACTGCAATGAAGAGTAGCCCCTGCTTGCCGCAACTAGAGAAAGCCCGCATGTGGCAACAAAGACCCAATGCAGCCAAAAGTAAAAATAAAATAAAATAAAATAAATAAATTTATTTTTAAAAAAAAGAAAGAAAGTAGAGCCTTTTCTAAGAGGAATTTTCCATTGAATACCGTGCAGGGCGGAGGGCGTGTGTGGGTGAGTGTCCCTGTGATAATTCAGGCGTGGTCTTCTGGATCATGGAGTTCTTTAAATTCTAAAAGCTTAGACTTTGACTAATAAACCACACCATGATACGGTTAAACTGCCCTCTCTTTAGTGGGGTTGTTTCTTTGGGGAAGATATGTATCAGAAATCTCCAGAATCACCAGAACTTAAGCTTCAGTTCTCTGACTTCAGAGAAGTTTAAACCACATCAGAGCTGGGCAGCGAGTCACCCTGGTGCCCCTTAGATTATAACTTAATCTAAGTTATAGACATTTTTTATCTCTCTCCAGGATTCATTTCTTTTTCTTGACTGTTTACATTTCCCTCTATTTCCATTTTCCTTTTTTTTTTTTTTTTTTGCGGTACGCGGGCCTCTCACTGCTGTGGCCTCTCCCGTTGCGGAGCACAGGCTCCGGACGCGCAGGCTCAGCGGCCGTGGCTCACGGGCCCAGCCGCTCCGCGGCACGTGGGATCCTCCCGGACCGGGGCACGAACCCGCGTCCCCTGCATCGGCAGGCGGACTCTCAACCCCTGCGCCACCAGGGAAGCCCTCCATTTTCCTTTAAAAAGTGTTTATTCTTCAGGAAATAAGTGAGTAACTACTAGATGGTGTACTTAGAGGCAATTGGGGTGTGTTCAGGGAATTACTTGTTAGATATTGAGGAGTCCGAGGATGTGTAATTCTTTTTTTTTTATTTCATTGAAGTAGAGTTGATTTACAGTGTTGTGTTAATTTCTTCTGTGCAGCACAGTGACTCAGCTGCACACGTATATTCTTTTTCATACTCGTGTCCGTTGTGGTTTGTCACAGGACGCTGAGGATCGTGCCCTGTGTCATTCCTTTTGAAGGTGCTCCCCTGACAGCTCTCCGCGGTCCTCTGTGTCCCTGGAGCCTGCACACGTGGCGGCACCATGCTGTGTTCGGGCTGCACGTGCTTGCCTGCCCTGTCACCGCTGTGCTTGACCTGGTCCATCTTAAGTTTGTCCCCTTTCTCGAGGGCCCGGTCCGGGGCTAGGAGCCGAGGGTCCAGGGAGAGAAGAGTCAGCCCCTCCTTCAGGGGATGGGCTCTCGACCTCCTGTCCGTCTGTCCCAACCTTCAGACCTAGCCTTCTTGTGTGCCAGGTCTGCGCTCAGGTTTCTACCAGTGATTTTAAAATGGCTCACGCTCACTTCCTTTCTGTCAGAGAGTTCTCTGACCCATTTCGTTCTCCCTCGTAAGGTACCTGAGCCAACTCCTCTGTCCCCCCTCTGCCGTTGCTGCCTCTGGGTCTGCGGCCTCCTGGGGTCACTGGGACCTGGGCAGCCTTCCATCCATCGCTTCCCCAGTGAGCCTCGCTGCCCTCGTGCCAGTGGCTCACTTGCGAAGGCGGAGCTCTGTGTGTGGTCATGGGGCCCCATAGTCTGCTGTCTGTGTGCGTTCCTCGGGTCCACACGCTGCCCCCGCCCTGTCACGATGCTGGGGAAATCATTTAGGAAATCGAGCTGAGTTGGAAACTAGGGCCCAAATTATCTACTGCAAACAATTAATCCAGCAAAAGCTAGATTTTTACCCCAACCCTTCTCGGCCCCCTGCTCACGGGGAAATCTCAGGGGAGGAGCATCTGATTGGCCTGGCTTGGGTCCTGTTACCACACCTCGCCAGAGGGAGGTGATTGAAATCCAGGAGAAAGCGGATGGGCATGCATTCCACTCACTGTGCGCACGTTGACCTCTGGTCTTTAATGATTATAATATACTTTCGGAACGTAAGTCCCTTGAAGAAAAGGTCTCACTATAGATCTGTTTTGTGCTATACCCAGCACACTGTGAATCTCTGATAAATGCAAAGCATTGAAGGAACTTGAGCTCAAAATACAAATCGTTTAAACTTCCAAATTTCCATTTCCTTTGCTCATAAGGACCAGGTACACTGATGGCAAGTTGTCGTCCTCTTGCTGTGCGTTTATGACATACGGATTGAGCAAGAACTTGCAGGAACTTGTAAAGGGAAGTCATTGCAGCCCTGTCTTTACTTTCTGTTTTGGAGAGCGTGTGAGAAGGGTAGGACTGAGGGGTCACAAAAACCTGTGGGTGAGAGTGGAAATTTAGGGTCACCGTGTGTGTGAGCATTTCGACTGTTTGGTGAGCAAGTCTTAAAAAATGAGAGCCATCCTTGGGAAACTGGGCTTCATTAATTCAGGAATCTGTTTTGCCATATTCTTTATTTCTCACGTTTAACCTGTGCTTAAATAAACGTTGGGCTGCTAGACTTTGCCTGATTTGCTATTCTTTTCAATGGGAAAAATATAGTAAAACGTGAACGTTTCCATCCTGGATATAGTTGAGGAAGAAAATGTTGGTCTCACCAGAGTTCTCACTCAGCCCACCAGTCACTTCCCATCTGTGAGAAGGAACACAAAGATGGAGTGACAAAGCCCCAAACAAGGGAGCCAGATCACCTGCTGACGGTACAGCATGACAGCAAACGTTTGGGTTTCTATCATCGGCCTTCCCACTACCAGTGTTAAGTCTTGAAAATCTCAGGTCTCGGTCACGCGAGACAAGGTCGTGGACCTGTGTGGGTTCTTTGCTGCAAGCAGCAGAAACCGACTCTTGTTAATTTAACCGGAAGGGACTTCATTGGAGGGATATTAGGGATTCTTAGAGATGGTAAGGAGACCGAAGAACTAGGGTTGGGGTCGGCAGGAAACAAGGCACCTGTGGAAGTGCAGGAACCAAGAATCGCTGTGGGTGTCCGTGGTGGCTTTTGTCGAGCAGGAGTGCAGTGACCCCAGCTGCTCCTGGCCTCCTGGCCGCCTGCTCCAGTCAGGCGGCCGGGAGGGAG
Organism: Physeter macrocephalus; assembly: GCF_002837175.3. Taxonomy (NCBI): domain Eukaryota; kingdom Metazoa; phylum Chordata; class Mammalia; order Artiodactyla; family Physeteridae; genus Physeter; species Physeter macrocephalus. The sequence continues at coordinate 3,130,786 of NC_041220.1, forward strand.
AGGCTGACTGGCCCAGCTCGGGCCCTGTTCCCACCCTGTGACGGAGGGAGGGGCCTCCAGGATTTACCCGGGAAAGGTCCTTCTCCAGAGGGGAATCAGGACGAACCTAGCGCGAGGAACTTTGGCCCAGCAGCCAAAGCAGCGAAGGGCCACCACAGGGCAGGGAAGGAACCGCGTGACAGGAGGAGGCCAGGCCCACTTTGCCTTCAGTGACTGAGGGTCGGAAAGGTGTGCTCGAGGACGCCGGCTTCGAGGTGCATTCCGTCTGTCTCCGTCCCACTGCGTACCTGCCCACCCCCTTCTCTCTCCTAGTTTGGGGCTGGAGGGCAGTCCCGTTGCGCCCTTGATTTGCACGCGTGTGGGATCCTGAACACGTGTGTCACAGGAGCTGGTGGTGAAGCAGTTATACTGTGATCAGTTTTGAGAAATTCAGTTTTTTAGGCCGTTTTCCTTTTTCTAATTAATTTTTTGGGAGTATAGTTGATTTACAACGTTGTGTTAGTTTCTGCTGTGCAGCAAAGTGAATCAGTTATACGTATACATAGATCCACTCTTTTTTAGATTCTTTTCCCGTACAGGTCATTACAGAGCATTGAATAGAGTTCCCTGTGCTGTAGGTACTTAGTAGTTACCTATTTTATATATATCAGTGTGTATATCCCAATCTCCCAATGTATCCCTCCCCCTTTTCCACCCCCCGTAGCCATAAGTTTGTTTTCTACATCTGTGACTCTATTTCTGTTTTGTAAATAAGTTCATCCGTACCATTTTTTTCTATTCCACATATAAGCGATATCATACGATATTTGTCTTTCTCTGTCTGACTTACTTCACTCTGTATGACAATCTCTGGGTCCATCCATGTTGCTGCAAATGGCATGATTTCATTCTTTTTTATGGCCGAGTAATATTCCATTGTATATATGCACCACATCTTCTGTATCCATTCCTCTGTCGATGGACACTTAGGCTGCTTCCGTGCCTTAGCTATTGTAAATAGCGCTGCAGTGAACATCGAGGTGCATGCATCCTTTCGAGTTACGGTTTTCTCTGGATATGTGCCCAGTAGTGGGATTGCTGGGTCATATGGTAGCTCTGTTTTCAGTTTTTTAAGGGACCTCCATACTGTTCTCCATAGTGGTTGTACCAGTTTACATTCCCACCAACAGTGCAGCAGGGTTCTCTTTCCTCCACACCTTCTCCGGTGTTTATCGTTTGTAGACTTTTGAATGATGGCCATTCTGACCGGTGTGAGGTGCCACCTCGTTGCAATCTTGATTTGCATTTCTCTGATGGTTAGTGATGTTGAGTGGCTTTTCACGTGCCTCTCGTAGGCCGTTTTCCTGGGCTGCGTCAGCGTTCACCCCCTTTGCCCCGTGGCAGTGTCCTACTTAACCTGCTCCATCCATCACCGCCCAGTTACTGAGGATTTGGTATTTTAAGTACGTCCATCAGTAGCCACACTTGTGCCTTTTGGCCTCATCTCGATACACAGCTCCCTAGCCCCGTCTGATTTTAGTTGTCCTGGAGTTGATTTATGCATGTAGCACATGGTTTCTGAATAAATACTGCCTCATGATTAACGCTATACCTTCCAGGGACTGTTAAGTTACCCTGCCAAACCTTGTGATGGGGAAAATGGCAGTAGACTCCTACACCGCATTCTGACCGTCTCCATTTTAAAAGGAGAGTGCAGAGACTTCCTGGCGGTGCAGTGGTTAAGACTCCACGCTTCCACTGCAGGGGGCCCGGGTTCGATCCCAGTTCAGGGAACTAGGATCCCACAAGTCTCGTGGGAAAAGAATAAATAAACACAAATAAAAAGCATAAAAGGAGAGCGCGGTCTTCCAGAAGGAAACGGGCTTTAATGTCCTGGGATGTAGGGGGATCACAGGCCTTCCTGCTTACCTCTGCATGTTTGATGACGTTTATAGTGTGCCGACTGGGCGCAGTTTTGTCAAGTTAACATTTAAATGACTGTGGGATGACGCCCCAGTTCGGGTCCCTGTAGGGCTCGGGGCTCCCGCCGTCACCTCTGCCCCGGCGTCTGACGCTGCACGGAAAGTCCTGGACGTTCCGACGTCGCCGGCGGCGCGGTGAGGAGCTGACGCGGTGTGTCTGTCCCGCAGCACCCCGTGCTCGACGAGCCCATCGCCGAGGCCGTGTGCATCATCGCAGACACGGACAAGTGGAGCGTCCGCGTGGCCACGAGCCAGAGGAGGGCGGTGGACGGCACGAAACTCGGCCAGGACGTCCTGGTCTCAAGCCAGGTGTCCAGCTTACTTCAGTCCATCCTGCAGCTTTACAGGCTTCACCTCCCCGCCGACTTTGTAAGTATCGTCCTCAGACCATCAGAGACGTGAGCTGAAAGAGCATTTTCCGCAGCACTGTGGTTATAAAGTCACGAATTCCCGTGTACTGATTTTAGTCTAACTGGGTGTTAGCAGCAGTGAAAACAGAGCGTGTGACACAAAACCAGCACACGGGCTGGATTCAGTAACAATAGTCCTTCTGGAGACAGAGAGCACAGAGTGACACAATCTTTTTGAACAAGTTACATGGAGAAACAGGTAAGGTATGGGGGCAGGGATCGAGCATAAAGGGAAATTTAAAATCCTCCTGTGGGGGACTCATCGGTTTTCCCGTCATCCGGTCAAACGCAAGCCAGCCAGCTTCCGAAGGGACTAGTTCCATCTGTTCAGGGACCATCCTCCCAAAGTTGTTACGTATGAATAGAATATCGTTCGTGTAAACCCTTAAAAAGTTGAAGCACTGTAACCATAGGGGATGGTATCAATTGTTCCTCTTCGAATGGGATTTTAAACTCACTTTGATAACGTGACATTAAATACAAACAGCGGACGGACCCCCTGAACTCCGGGAAAATGATCAGCACCTCTCCCTGAGTCCCTGGAATAATATGCAAAACAAATTCCTGTGTGTGTGTGTGTCTGTGTGCAGAGAGATCGAGAGAAATACATTTAGCAAGGAGGGAGTCAGGTTTCCAGAGCGGAAGCGCAGCTGAAGGGCACGTGCAGGGCAGAGCCCCGCGCGTTGGCGGGGCTGCAGCTGGGGTGGGCTCACCAGCCTTCTGGACTCCTCCTCCGTCAGCCCCAAACCAGACAGCATCTCCCTTCCAGCCTCCGGCCTCCACAAAAGATGCAGAGCTACTGACAGCCAAGTAGGAGGCTGACTGTGGCTCACCCCCGATTGCTCATGGAGGGCATTGCCCTGAGTTCCTGTGACCGGATCTGCAGGTGCAGCACACTCCGGTCAGGACTCCTCTGTCCTTGGAGGAGGTGCTTTGAAACACCGGCTGTCACCTCAGGTGGCAGCACAGCATCAGGGGGCCACGTCTAGGCTTTGCCGTTGGTTCGTCGGGCATCTCAGGGCCGCAGCTTTCTCCTCTGCGAAGTGAAGATGGTACCTAGGCAGCAAGCATGTGTGAGAATCCTCCAAGGTGCTGCTTTCCGCCTGTCCAAGCTCAGGCGAGATGAGATGCCCTGGCAGCCAGTGGACAGTAGCGGCCAGTCCGTGGGCTTTCAGTGGCCAGGACTCAGACCCAGGCTTCTCTGCCTCTGAATCGGGTGCCTTGTCGAAGCTGGGGCACAGCAGAACCTATCCTGTCGGGTTATAAAAATTAAGTGAGGTAATTCAGGTAGAGCACTTGAAGTAGTGTTGGATACTCAGGAAACATACTCAGGAAACAGCTACTATTAGTGTAACTGTTAGTAAGAACCGGTTGCGTGAAACAGTGTTCATGGCTTTAAAGACTGACACCACCTTTTCACTGAAACCTTTATTTGGGCTTTAAATTGTAGGACCCGTGTTCTCAGGGGTAACACAGAAGGCACCACCTGTGGCACATTATAACCTGATTCTTGTTCTACATTTGTAGGCAGTTTTTCCTTCTAGTAGCATCTTGCATCATGCTGATTTAGAGGCCGAAGTCTGCTTTTCTGTAAGGGAATAGAGATATATTTGATTTTACAGTTTTTTACTGTTATATTTACCAAACTTTTATATTTTATTCTATAATCCGTATCTCTTGCTACGTTTGATATCTTAGTTATCCCAGCAGTAAATTACCACAGTTAATTCTTTTTACTTCATTTAGACATAAGTTACATACAACCACTTAATAAATATGAATGACTTGACAAAATCAGGATCAAAGAACATTTCCTCTACAGTTTAAAATTCTCCTTCAAAGTCACTCGAATGAAACATGTGATTAAAGGCCTGTTAGTACCTTCAGTACGAAAAGAGAAAGTAGCTATTTAAAATTTCAGAAGTTAAAGTTGAAGAAATCCATCTCAGAAAGGAGGGAGGGGAATCCCAAAACAGTTCAATTTCATAATCAGGCCTTTAAAAAAATGTCTAAGTGCTCTGATTGCAAGTTCCGTGCACGTTCCATATGAACCAGTGTTCTGTTTATTTCCTCACTGCAACACACAGTTTTCCTGGGGACTGTGCAAACGCAGTAAATTCACTATTTTAAAACATACAGGATTCAACGTCGTGTCAATGTTCTTTTTAATATTTTACAACACTCTTACTAAAACTTTGTATCTGTTCCACGAGGAACTGACACTGAACAGGAGACCTTTCCGCCCTTAACCCTGTTTCCCTGGGGGAACATTTTCCCCAAGAGAATTGGCAAAAAATCCTCCTTGCTTGGAGTATCACTCTTACTCACTTACCAGTTGTGTTTCGTCCACACAACACGATGCACTTAAGATTTTAAGCCAATGAAAGATGGAAAAGATTGCATCTCGAATGGATACTTTTTCCATGTCACTGATCAGCCCAGGTGGTCAAGATCAACATTTCCAAGTGCATCTGCTCATCTTTTTACCTTGAAAATAGCAGGCATAATGGTCTAGAAGAAAAGCATGTCTGATGGAGCGACCCTTGCCAGAGCCATCAGGTGACTTACTGAGCTGCCTGGGTCGCTCTCCCTGCCAAATGCAAAAGCATTTGCCTCTGGTGCAAGACACAGGTGACTGCTGTCCTCTAAAAACGAAGCTGAACACAGTTCCAAGGGTAGAGATGTTCTGAACAAAATTGCCCTTTCTTCATTGTTACTAGAGACCTAGTTCAAATACACTCTTGAGAGCAAAAAAAAAAAGATTCAGAATAACCTTTTTCCAGTCATTCTTCTGGGAATGAATTGCACCAAAATAATCTGAGATACAGGAAAACAACAAGAAAGTTGCTCTTTACAAAATTATGTATAATAACAAAAATGCAGATGGCTATGTGATTTTAGTAATGGTAAATTCACATTCTGGAAAATCAGTCATAAAAATTATATTGATAAAGAATTTTTAATACCATGGGAAAAGGATTATTAGAAAGTTTTTTGAAAGCAGGAAATAAGTGTCCTTATAGAGTGATTTAACTATGTAGAAACAAATGCTTGTTTAGAAAGACCAGAAAATATATATGAAGATCTTAACAGTCACTGGAAAAACTAAACTTTATTGTTTTACAAAAACCTATTCTTTTTTCTTTTTTAAAATTTTATATTGGAGCGCAGTTGATTTACAATGTTGTGTTAATTTCAGGTGTACAGCACAGGGATTCGGTTGTACACACACACGTATCTAACCTTTTTCAGATTCGTTTCCATATAGGTTATCACAGAGTATTGAGTAGAGTTCCCTGTGCTTTTCAGTGGGTCCTTGTTGATGACAAAAACCTCTTCTTATCCCTGCTCGTGGTAGGGTTTGGGCTGGGTTGTAATTCTTGAAGTATATTTTAAAGAGGTGAGATTACGGTAGCGTACTTAGAAATGGATTGAGGGAATTGCGGCTCTTAGGCGTTGGCAGAGATCTGAGTTCTTGCCCTCATCGTGAGCGTGATTGGCTTTGCAGTGCATCATGCACCTGGAAGACAGACTACAGGAGATGTACCTGAAGAGTAAGATGCTGTCTGAGTATCTTCGTGGACACACGCGCGTGCACGTGAAAGAGCTAAGTGTCGTTCTGGGGTGAGTTCTGGGGAGTGCCGGCATCCCCCTACGGGGGGCTGTCCCCTGCGCTCTACCCACTGACCTGTCCAGCCTCTGGGGCTCCCCAGTGAACGGCATGTTTCTTGTATCTGATACTGGAGTTTCACACCCGGAAACACATGCAGACCTTGAAGCTAGTGGTACCTTGTTAGTCTTCCCCCTGGATTATTTTATCCTTGAAAGTGAAAAGCGTAATCCTCCTCCATCTGCCCCGTTCTAGTCATTTGGGTAAGATGTGAGAGTCACGAGCTGTCAGACACGCGGCAGCAGCTGTGTTTTCCTTGCTTTTTCTGGAGGAGGCCGGGAAGGCCGTTCCCCTGGACTTGGGGGCCCGTCTGCACGTCCTGGGCTGACCGCACTCTCCTCCCTTTTATTATGAGCCCATCAGAAGAGGAGGCGTGCGTGTTATCGATAACGTATATCATTTTCCAGAGGCTCTTTGCCCTAACTTCTATGGGGGAAGACATTCTGACTTGTGTTTTACTCTCTGCTTAATTTTCCACAGAGAAGTAACAAAAAGACATTGTGTAGGTGAGGCATTGTCTCCCTTACCTGTGATGATGACCCCCCCCCCACCACCAAGTTTGGGGCAAGGAAATACCGTGTATAAAACGTCAACCCGGGCTTCCCTGGTGGCGCAGTGGTTAGGAGTCCGCCTGCCGATGCGGGGGACGCGGGTTCGTGCCCCGGTCCGGGAGGATCCCACGTGCCGCGGAGCGGCTGGGCCCGTGAGCCGTGGCCGCTGAGCCTGCGCGTCCGGAGCCTGTGCTCCGCGACGGGAGAGGCCACAACAGTGAGGGGCCCGCGTACCACAAAAAAAAAACGTCAACCCTGAAATTCTCTGTTAAGCCTGCCAATCAAAGTATTATTTCAAGGCTCAGGCTTCTGCAGTCTTGTTGGACTTTTCATCTTTCACACCCAGGATATGACTTATACTGTATAGTTTGGCTCTTAGCGTTTCCTGTCACTTTTTTTCTTTTTTACATCATTTAAAAAATATTCTCCCCTTTTGAGGCATTTTGCACTTTTTACTTAGATCTCTTCACCAGCCTCACTGTACTCCTGCCCCATCGGGTCTCCGATGCAGGATGTGCAGCTTTTATTTCCAGGACGCTTGCCTGGCCCCTGCCAGACAGGTGCCCGCCTTCAGCACCCCGAGAAGGATGGTGAGGGTGGATTTACCTCCTCGTCGCCAGGCCCCTCAGCGTCTTGTTAGTGGGGGTCCCTGCAGCCCCTCCTCAGCCCCTCCAGTGGTCAGGCCAGCAGCACTAAGGTGCTGGGAGCTCCCTGTCTGCCCTGAGATGAGATCCGGAGGGAGCATTACTAGAGAAGGCGTGGAATACTGCACGGGCTCATGCCAGCTGCCTTTTTAGGTTATATTTTTAATTTGGGGTTTTGGGAATCGAGGGAGAGCGTTAGGACATATTTCAAGGGCCGGGACCGTCCTGACTTTTCCAGGACGCGCAGACTTCTGCCCATGCCCACCTGTGAGTGTCGGGCACGGCCTCACTGGGGGTCTCGGTCGTGTCAGCCTTGAAGAAACCTCCGGGGTTCTGGAGACGCTGCCACCGTCCTGCGTTCCCAGAGACGAACGGGAAGCCGGTGCAGACTCGGGTGCAGGCCGGGAGGGCTGCCCGGAGGGGGAGTCGCACAGAGGCCGCGCGGGGATGCGGGGAACGTAGAGTCACGGGGACAGGCTCCCGTGTCCCCGCCTCTTCACTCCGTCATGGGTTCTGGGCACCGACCGGGCAGCCCTGGGGTCCGGCGCCGGGGCCCTTCCCGTACGTCCCGTGCTTAAAGCAACGTCCGCTCCTTTCTCCGCCTCCAGGATCGAGTCCAACGACCTGCCCCTGCTGACGGCTGTCGCCAGCACTCACTCTCCGTACGTCGCGCAGATACTCCTATAAGCCGACGCTCAGGACAGCTGCTCGGGGAGGAAGGGCCCGCCGCCCGGCCGGAGGAGGGGGACAGACGGCCGCTCCCCGGGACCGCGAGGCCCGAGCAGGCAGACGAGGCCGGGCCGCGCCGGGCGGCGGCGTGAGCGCGTGGGGGCCCGGGAGCGGGGCCGAGGCGTCTCCGAGGCCCCGCGCGAGCCCCCCGAGCTGGGCAGCGGGTCCCGCCGTCCCGAGAAGGCGGTCGGCGCGGGGACCCCGGTCAGCGGCCGAGCGCAGCCCGCGCGGGTCCGTCTCCGTCCGGCGCAGAGCGCGGGCCCGGGGGCCCCGGGGGCCGCCGCCTCCCCGCCTTGTCCCAGCTTACCGTGGCCGAGAGGCAGCCACGCGCAGGTCCGGGACGGCTCGTCGGCGCGATGGAGGCCGGAGCCGGCGCGGCGTCCTCAGCCCGGCCCCGCGCGGCTCCTCCGGACGCTTCGGGCGCTCGGCAGCCTTTTCCGCGGGGCCGCTCGCCAGAGTGGGTTCCGCGAGCTCGCGAGTGGCCCTGTGGCTGAGCTCCTCCCGCGGAAGCCACCTGCTTCCTGCGCGAGTGAAAACAAGTGACTGTGTAGCCTTAAAAGGCCCAGCCGTCCTGGTGGGAAGTGAGAGCTGCAGGAGTGCAGGAAGACTCGTGAAAGGAAGTAGTTTGAACGTTTATAAACAATCCAGATGTGAGCTGAGTTTTTACACTATCATCTCTGTGCCTTCCAATCCCTGTATGTCCTTTTCAGAACGGCTTCCTAGAAATTCACTGCCCCGTAGTATAAAAACCTGCCATAATGAAGCATTGTTTATTTATGAGCGTAGTCTGCTTTTAGAAAGCCTTAATTTTCTGTTGACGTTACCTTTAGTTTACTGACCGTGAAACGGACGATGTACTGACATCCAGGGTAAAGGAAAAGCCTCTTTGGTAAACGGATGGTTCAGAGGCCGGCGGCTAACCCAGTGCAGCCGAGCTGTTAGCCCCTGCACGTCCTGAGGTCGGTTCGTTGTAACCAGGCTCTGACCGCCTTCTCTTTTATGAGTTGATGCCGGTCCTTTCCATGTAGCCTTTGCCCCCGAGACTAGGAAACGACTTCCCTTTCAGGAGTTAAAATGGCTTCGTCTTTTCTACTTGATAAAACCCTCATCCCAGACCCCAAGTTACATACATCCGTGTCTTTACTCTTTGACAAATGCACGTGAGTTATTTGTTCGAAGGAGGAGAGCGGCAGGGCCCATGGAGAAAAACAGGTGTGTTCGTCTTTCTTAGGACTAGGTCAGAACTGCAGCCTTCCCCTCTCGTTTGTAATAAAGCATCTTTCTTCTTTCTTTTGGCCGCTCCGGGCGGCTGGTAGCGTCTTCGTTCCCCGACCAGGGGCTGAACTCGGGCCCTCCGCAGGGCGAGCACCGAGCCCCAACCCCTGGACCCCAGGGAAGTCCGCCCCCCCCCCTTTTTTTTTTACGGTGTGGAACGCAGAGAGGCGTGTTGAGGCTCGTAAGATCTTGGATTTGTATTGTATGTATGTCTTTCTCTCGTAAAAGTGACGTTGTCCATTCTTCCTACGTTTTCTGTTTCCTCTTGCCTGATGTCCGGCACGAGACGGGTGTTCCGAGTCCGTGGCATCGAGGCGGTTGTCGTGGACCTCGCCCGTGGCCACCCTCTCCCCGTCCGTGCTGAGTGAGGTCACAGCGTCCCCTCCGCACCGGCTTCGAGCCCCCGCAGTCTCGGTTTCCTTCTCCTCGTTGACACGTTCTGGGCGCTTCCCCTCCCTCCCCCGACCTTCCAGGGCTTCACAGACAATAACTAGAAACAACATCAGTGCACGTAGCGGCCCGGTGAGCAAGAGACCCGGCCCGGGGGACGCTGAGCTTCAAATGGCCGATTCTAAACTCCACGCATTACAGACGCGGCCCAGCCCCTGCACGCAGAGGAAGCTGGCTTTGCCGCCGCATCTCCTGGCCCCGCCTCCCCCGGGGGAAGGTGACGGAGGGAGAGCGCTCAGGACTCCGGACGCCCGGCCCTCACGGCTGCCGCCTGCACAGCAGACCAGGGATGTTGCAGCTCGTTCATGAACCCTCCCCTGGAGAGCGTCCCCCTGTGCTCTCTCCTAAACTCGGCCTCCTCCCGAACGCGGAGACGCATCTCATGGAACTGTGTTGAGACGCACACCGGACCCCACCTGGTGGCTTGGGTCTGTCTTAGGCCAAGAGGCAAGGAAGGGACCCGCCCTCGCCCAGGCCCACCTCAAGAAGCAAAAGTTAAAAAAAAAAAAAAAAAAAGTACAAATAGAGAAAACTACCTCAGTTGACAGGATTCCACCTTTAGGGTTTCTTCAACTTTGACGTCTTACCTGTTGAGTGCACCTTTTGTAGCATCTTGCTTTTCCACGCAAGCTGGGAGGCAGGACAGAGCGGGGGTGTGCCCGCGTGACCGTGATGGGCCTCTCTCTAGCATGTCGCGGTTTTATTTTTCATAGACGGGTGATGCGAATGTAAAGATCATTGTGTACGTTTAAACATGACAATGAAAACTTAAAATGTAGCTTCCATACTTGTGCATAATTCCAAAGTATTTTATTTTTATCAGTGTTAAATAGCTTTTTGTACAGGCTTCAATCCATTTTTCTGAAGTGTGCTGTTTTTTATTGAAAGTAACTGCAAACTTTTCACATCCCGTGGAACTGCCGTTTACACATCGCAACTTTTTAAACTTTCCATATTTTTCAAAGTTAACTTTTTGCGAGGGAGGAACATCCCTGCCTGCTAAACCATACTAAACTGTTGTTAGGCCCTTCTAATTAGGTCCTGAGATTTTATAAAATTCAGCCTGTAGCTTTTTAGGTTCCTCACTAGACTTGGTTGTACATAAAAATAAAGAATATAAAGTGACCCCACAGTTCTTTTAAACACCTGGATTTTTCCACTAACACATACTTTTGAAAGTATTTTGTTCATGCATACTTTCACCCATAAACTGAAAAAGTCTTTAGCTTCTCGGTAAATGTGAACCATTTGTTTTCTCTTGTGCTTTGGGGGAGGGGACCTTTTAATATACTATTTGCCTAAATCAAGCAGCCCCCTCTGAATGTTAATTTTTAAATGTCCATCTTAGGTGAACCGTGTATCTTGAGAGCAAGATTGCAATGTGCTTAAATTTAAGTGGTGTTTAAAAAGGAGAAAATTCTGGGATTGATTTGTTGCTACTGAAGTTCCCTTAAGACAGATTGGTAGGACTTTATGTTGTTGATCAGTTCTGTAGGTATCAGTGTCGACGTATGGAAATTTTTTTCTTCAAACTTGTTCACATATCATTCTGATCCATTTTTATGTGGCATTTGGTGCAATAAACCTTCTGAATTCATCTTGAACCTCTTCCTGGTGCTGCCTATGATTTGTTTGTTACGTTTAATCAGACTTAGACGTCTCATTTCCAGTCATTCATGCTGAAACAAGCCCACTGTATCAGTCAGTGACTCTCAGCAGGGCTGTCGGGGAGACGTAGGGCCTCTTTGGTGAGCCTGGTGACGGGCGAGGGCTCCTGGCACAGGGTGGGCAGGGGCCGAGGGTGATAGGAGAGCGCCTTGTCACGTGCAGGGCACCCCGGAATGAGGGGTCATCCCACCTCCCGTGTGACTCACAGATATCCTGCTCACATTCAGGTGGGTGAAAGCCTTAGTTTATAATGATCTAAGCTGAGAATTTAATTTTGCGCTACATACAGGCACAGCGCATTTCTCTCCTGAGCTTACTACACGCTGAATTTTCCGGGAATGCCACTGCCGTAGATAAACTGAGGCGAGATTTTACTTTGCAAGGTTTGGGATTTCAGCAAGAACTGACATACATTTGGAAAACCCTGTTAGCAGTAGCTGCTCTCCTCATGAAGTTTGTCATCAGCACAGTGTTCTGTATCATCTCTGCTTGTAGCTGTGGCCTTCGTGGAGATTGCATTCAGGAGCAAGTATCTGCTTCGTTCATTATATTTTCTAATCTCCTAGTGCCCCAATGTCTGTGGGTTAAAGTGTATGTTAATAGAAGTTGTAAAATAGTACAGCTAGGGCACTATAGTGGTTTGTTATAGGTTATGTGTGTAAGGTTATTCTGTTGATGAATCTTATGAATTTTATTTTAGGAAAATAAAGGGCATTACAAAATATTTGCTATGAAATGTATCACTGATATGTACGGCCTCAGGAAACATATGCCATGAAGTGTAACTTTTGTAGCTACATAAGACCGTATTGAATCCTGTTGTTTTCAGATTACAGGAAGGAGTAATATTAGGTATTGCCAAATCCTTTTTGGATGAAAGGTAAACGTCAAGTGTTTTGCATGTTCCTTTGAAAGTCACGCCATTGAGAAAGCCCTGACACACACATGCACACCACATTGCTTCTGGGTTCTGTCGGATGCCTGATATATGTCACCTCATTTGATCCTCACACCTGGATGAGGTAGGTATTACGATAGCTAATCTTACGTGTCACCTTGGTGAGGCCACGGTACCCAGATACCTGGTCTAACGCCCGTGCGATGTTGCTCTGAAGGCTTTTTAGATGACAGCAACACACAAATGAGTCGGCTTTGAGTGAAGCAGCTTACCCTCCACGCGGTGGGGCGTCTCCCCGGTCAGTGGCAGGACTTCAGAGAAAACAGACTGAGATCCGCTGAAGAAGAGGGAATTCGGCCTCGCCACAGCCTTCACACTCTTGCCTGGGTCTCCAGCCTGCTGGCCTATGTGCAGATTTGGGGTCTGCCAGCCTCCACAATCATGTGAGCCAATTCCTTCATTCCTTAAGAGAAAGCTATCCATCTGTCTGTCTCTATGCATCTGTCCATCCATCCACCACCCATCCATCCATGCATTTGTCCCTTCATCCATTCATGTCTATCTCTCTCTCCATCCATCCACCCACCCATCCATCCATCTGTCCCTTTTTTTTTTTTTTTTTTTTTTTTTTTTTTTTTTTTTTGGTGGTACGCGGGC
>NC_041220.1:3143753-3146024 GCF_002837175.3 Physeter macrocephalus
TTTTTTTGGTGGTACGCGGGCCTCTCACTGCCGTGGCCTCTCCCGTTGCGGGGCACAGGCTCCGGACGCGCAGGCTCAGCGGCCACGGCTCACGGGCCCAGCCGCTCCGCGGCACGTGGGATCCTCCCGGACCGGGGCGCGAACCCGGTTCCCCTGCATCGGCAGGCGGACGCGCAACCACCGCGCCACCAGGGAAGCCCCATCTGTCCCTTTATCCATTCATCTATCTATCTGTCTGTCTCTCCATCCATCCATCCATCCTGTCGGTTCTGTTTCCCTGGAGAACCCTGACTCACATAGGTACTTAAGATATCGGTCCAGTGACGTCCATGAGGACCCAGCAGAGCAGCTGGGAGTCAGAATCTTGTCACACCGGGTTATTGGAGGTTGACTCTGAAGCAAAGATCGTTAACATAGTGAAGAGCACAGACTTCAGAGTTTCCCCTTAGATAAGTCGCATGGTCTCTGAACATGGGATGCAAAGGGGGTGCCGGAGAGCAGGAAGAGCCTAAAGTAGGACAGCCTCTGAGACAACACAGGAGGAGGTACCAGCTCGTTCACGCTGGGAGAGAGGAGATTCATTCCCACTGCCGCGCCTCGCCCTCTGTATTCTTGGGGACCTCAGGCCAGCAGTCACCATCCCTTTCTCTCACCTTCAAGCACTCAAGTCTACCGACCTTTCTCCTGGGCCCCTGCCTCCAAGCCTCACCTCACAAGGTCAGGTCCGTCAGACTCCACTGGCTCCCCCCATGGTTACTGAGGTCTTTCCCCACATCCAGTCAGGACCCAGAGCTGCTGAACTTGCACTCTTTGGGTGCCAAGTGCATCACCTTCTCTCCTTGCTCTTTACCTTCTTCCAGTCCCTCATTCTCACCCGAGTTACCAAAATGCCCTCCAAACTCACCTCCCTTTTGTAGCAACACTTCTCACCAATCTTCCTCCAGGCTGATGTCTAACTAACCTTCCCAAAATGAAAGTTTAATCCTGTCACTTTTGTTTAAAAGTTGGCCCAGGAAAACCCAAGCTCCTCAGCACCTGAGCCCCCTCCTCTGGCCTCACCACCGGACACCCACCTCCGCAGGCTGCTGGTCGTCCAGCCATGTTAGAGCACATGCCCTTACCTAAAGGCGCTAGCTGATCGCTGCCTGCGCCCCGTCAATCCTTCGTCCTGGTTTCCCGCTCTCTTTTGCTCCATCCAGGCCCCCCTGTTCTGGCTCAAAATGCAGCTCGGGGCAAATCCTCCAGCGCCTTTGCTACTCAGCATCCCTGGATCAACCGCAGCTGCCTCACCCGCGAGCTTGACGGATGTGCAGCATCTCAAGCCCTGTCCCAGACCGACTGAACCAGGATCTGCACCTTAATACGATTCCCAGATGACACATATGCACATCAAAATCTTGAGAATCACTGCTCCCACGCCCAGCGTGAGTGAGTGGGTGAGGGGAAGGACATATCACAGATTATGTCCATGTTTTGGAAGCAAGGGGGGCAGTGAAGATATTTGCAAGCAAAGAAATGAAATAGAAATGGATCACGATGTTGAAACTGTCTCACACACACATAAATTTCACAACACTTAAGTAGCTGTTATTTATGTGGAGAAGAAGAGGTCAACCAAATGAAGGGAAAACAAATGTAATAGAAGATAGAACTTGAGAGACATTTTGTGACTTCAAAGAAGAAATTTGGGGAAATGTAGAAAAACAGTTTAGAAATTTGCCCAATTGATTTCCAGAAATATTTCTAAGAGCATTTTGGGTAACGTATACAAGAATGATACATATTATTAAATACCATAAATTGCACTTCTAGAAAGTTTTAGGAACTTTTAGAAATTAATCTCTAAACTTAGGTTTATAAGAATAAATCCAAACTCAACAACGTGAATGTAAAATATCCCCGTTTTCAACTATCTATCTTGATGAGAAAGCATTGTGATATTGTGGGTTGGTTTACGTGTTTAAAATTTTCCCCCAGCCCCCCAATACCATTGGCAAAGTTGTGTTTTTCCAAAGGCTGCTTCCAGTGCATGGTTCTGATTCTCGCAGCATGAGGATGGCAGATGGGCCACATCTCAGGTGAGTACAGTAACAGGAGCCACGCATCGGGGGCTGCTGTGAGGCTTATGCTGGAAGCTTGAATTCATCATTTGCTCCAAGTTATCTTCCCCGAAGAGAATTTATGTAAAGTCGGGGGGGGGGGGGTTTAGTACTTAGTGAAGCGTCAGCCACAAGAACCCTGTGGGATGGTCCAGAGGATGGACTTGGGGAA
>NC_041220.1:3146052-3178219 GCF_002837175.3 Physeter macrocephalus
TTACCTTCCCCGAAGAGAATTTATGTAAAGCCGGGGGGGGGGGGGGCTTGAGTACTTAGTGAAGCGTCAGCCACAAGAACCCTGTGGGATGATCCAGAGGATGGACTTGGGGAACAAGTTTCTAAGGTATCTCTGGAATTAAGAAGAAAGCCTAAGCTGATTAAAAAGATTATTTTGAATGATACAGTATTTTGTTTATCTCTGAAAGGGAAGCGGTGTAACCAAGTGATCAGTTACCCTCACCAATGATGAGTTAAACTCACGTCAAGTGCCTCTTTGATGTGATACCCTGAGGATGACACAGCATCACGCACCTTGGGATTCCTGCCCAAAACACATCACCCGAGGAAACAGCAGGTAAACCTGAATGAAGAGGTGTTCTACAGAACTGGTCTGAATTGTTCAAGAATGTCAGTGTCATGAAAGACCAAGACTGAGGAGCTGTTCCTAATTGAAGGAGACTAGTGAGGTTTGAGGACTAAACGTAATACCTGGTCCTGGATAGGATCCTGGATCAAGGAAAATGACAAAGGACATCGTTGGGTCAATTAATAAAATTTGCTTATAAGCTATAGATTAGGTAATATTGTATCAGTGCTGAATTTCCTGAGTCTTATCATTGTACCATGGTTATGTGCGAGAACGTCCTTGTTCTTAGGCAACGCACCATGAATATTTAGGGGTAAAGCCAAACCACGTCTGCAACTTACCTTCAAATGGTTCAGTAAAAACCAATGTGTGTGTGTGTGTGTGTGTGTGTGTGTGTGTAGAAAGAACGCATTAGAACAAATAAAATGAACAACTGATGATTCTGAGTGAGGAGTGTATCAGTTCACTTAGTACTGTTCTTGTGCTCCTGCAAATTTGAAATCATTTCAAAATCAGCCTTTTAACAGATTTTTTTTAATGCACAAAGACATCTCAATTGGATTTAGTGAATGATAGATAGTAGGAGGAATTTGGGACGGTTTAATCCATGATCTCTCTAATCCTACACAAAATTAGTTCAGGTGGAAAATAACTAATCCAAGACTCCTTCACACACACTGCAATAAATCTCACGTCGACCCAGCTCAAAATTCAGACCACATAGGAATGTCAGCGGCTGAACGCTACCTTCTTCAATACAGAGCATCCCCGGGGCAGGACCTACCAAGGAGGACTTCCACGGCTCCTCGCAGAGTGTTTCAGAGGGATATACAATCAACTGTCAAACAGACATCTCCTGATGAACAGATCTCTGGCGACAGAGGGTAAGCAATATTCTAGGGCAGTGGCAAGATTCTCCAGCGGAGCAAGGAGCCTCTCTCCATGTAGGGAACAGGAGTCTCTGAGTATTTTCCCTTTTCTATCATGGAAGCTTGTCGTCACACTCAGTATTGAAATGCTGGCTGACTACAGAGTGGATTCGCTGTGGTATATTATGCAGAAGGACCTCAGGAAATAGTTGTTCATTTGAATACATGCTTATACACTCTTTACTTGACTCTCATGATAACTCTACAAAATATTCAGGACAGATACTAACATCCCCATTTTACTATTGAAAAAACCCACATCGGGAAATATGCAACTTGTTCAAGATTCCATAGATAGTAATGGGGAAAAAAACCTTGAATTTGAACTGGTATATTCTTACTCTGCTAGGCAGTCCGTGGGGTGTGTTTTTTTTTAAAAATAAATTTATTTACTTATTTATTTATATTTTTGGCTGTGTTGGGTCTTCATTGCTGCGCATGGGCTTTCTCTAGTTGCGGCGAGCGGGGGCTGCTCTTTGTTGCAGTGCGCGGGCTTCTCATTGCGGTGGCTTCTCTTGTTGCAGAACACGGGCTCTAGGTGCGCGGACCTCAGTAGCTGTGGCGCGTGGGCTCAGTAGTTGTGGCTCGTGGGCTCTAGAGCGCAGGCTCAGCAGTTGTGGCGCGCGGGCTTAGCTGCTCCGCGGCACGTGGGATCTTCCCGGACCAGGGCTCGAACCCGTGTCCCCTGCATTGGCAGGTGACTCTTAACCACTGCGCCACCAGGGAAGCCCAGTCTGTGGGGTTTTAAGAAGGGTTATAGATTTACCTCCACCTCACAGACTGAGAGTTTTCTCAGGTTTTGGAAACTGAGCAGAGGGCTGTGCTCTCCAGGTTAAACCATGTGATAAATAAGCGGTTCTAAGGACTGAGCCCCGCACCTCCTGTTTTCTGTAGCTATAAAATGGGAATAGTACCCACCCAGTCACTATAGAGACATCACTGTGGAAATCCAATATGAATTACAAAACGTTCTGATAGGTTGAAAGGAGCTATAAAACTGATTATTCATAGTATTGCTATTAAATAGCATTCTCTAATTCACACTTTAAAACAGCTTGACTTTTTCTATAATGATTCCGAGAAGCAAATGATTGTACCTCCTGCTCTTTTGGTAGCTTTGGTAGCTTAGGTGGTCTGGAAACTCTTGGCAGTGCTGCCTGGCTCTGCCGAAGGAGGATGGCCCTTTTGGAGTTTCTTTGATTGGTGTCCTCATAATCACCCATATGCCAGGCAATAAAACCACGACTGAAGCTGTCTTCTGCATCCATAATAGAAGGATTTGGTTGCCTGAAATAGGAACAAATTGGTTGGTTCTCAAATTGGAAAATTGTTAGAAATAAGGCCACCAGTTTTCAGATAGTTGAGATTTGTCTGCGTCTGTTGTGATTGTGATGATTTCTAGCCACGGAGCTTGGGAAAGCTAAGGCCCCGAGCCCTCAGCCAGTGTCCTGAGAAGCTTCCGGACTCTGCCCTTCCACTTACCTGGACATCCAGCTGCTGGAGATGCAGGGAACTACCTGCCCAGGTGGACACTTATCCAGGAAGCTTGTTGATGACATCACCCTGGTACCACGACTGCTCCCGGCATCCTTCAGAGCCGAGTAGGCAAGAGTCTGGGAATTTGGGGGCAGGCCGAGGCCTTTAGTTCTCCTGCAGGACACGCCTGTCGGGTTTGAGACTTCGGGGGATTCAGGGAAAAGCCAGCTTGGCGATGACAGACTCTGACTTTGGACAGTGCGTGGGAGGAAGGATCCAGGCTGCACTCTCCGTCCCCAGTACAATCACGGTCTCCGTTCCAACACCCCTTAATTAGAGTATTATCTGGGGACTGCTTCCCCATTGTAAAGGGCCAGGTCTGGGGAAAGGACAAGAAGGATCGTAGGATAAGGATTTGCCATCTCTTTTGGAAGGCTGTTGTCACCCAAGAGCGCTCGTGGGGCTTCTTACCTTCTTACTACCTTCATGTAAGAAGCAGACCTTCATTCTGTTTTATGGCCAAGTAATATTCCATTTTGTTTATCTGTTCACCAGTGGATGGATATTTGGGTTGTTTCCACCTTTTTTTCTACCTAGGACGAGAACTGTGGGGTTGTATGGTAATTCTATGCTTAGCTTTTTGAGAAACCACTAAACTGTTTTCCATAACAGCTTCACCATTTTACACTAACACCAGCAATGTATGAGGGTTCTAATTTCTCCACATCCTCATCAACACTTGTTATTGCCTGTCTTTTTTATTTTACCATCCAAGTGTGAAGTAGTATCTCATGTGGTTTTCATTTGCATTTCTCTAATAACTAATTATGTTAAACATCTTTTCATGGGTTTATTGACCACTTGTACATCTTCTTTGGAAAGCTGTCTATTCATATCTTTTGCCCATATTTAATTGGGCTATTTGTCTTTTATTGTTAGAGTTGTTAGTGTTCTTTATGTATTCTGCAAACAAGTTCCTTATAAAATATATGATTTGAAAATATCTTCTCCCACTTAGTCAGCTGTCTCTTCACTTTCTTGATGGTATCCTTTGAAACATAAAAATGCTTTAATTTCAATTAAGTCTCATTTGTCTGCTTTTTTCTTTTGACACTTGTTCTTTTGGTGTCATATCTAACAAACCATGGCCTATTCCAAAGTCATGAAGACTTACTCCTGTGTTTTCTTCTAAGAGTTTTATAGTTTTAGCTCTTACACTTAGGTCTATGATCATATTGAGTTAATTTTTATATATGGTGTGAAGAAGGGGTCCAACTTCAATCTTTTGCATGTGGATATCCCAACACCAATTTTTGAAAAAATTATTTTTCCATATTGAATTGTCTCGGCACGCTTGTTAAAATCAGATTACCATAAATGTAAGGGTTTATTTCTGGACTTTCAGTTGATCTATATGTCTGTCTTTATGCCTGTACCACACTGTCTTGATTACCTTAGCTTTGTAGTAAGTTTTGAAATTGAAAAGTGTGAGTCCTCCAACTTTATTCTTTTTCAAGATTGTTTTGGCTATTCTCAGTCCCTTGCATTTCCATATAGATTGTAGAATCAGCTTGACAGTTGTACCAAGACAGCTGATATCTTGATAGGGAGGGATTGCATGAATCCGTAGATCTATTTAGAAGGTATTGCCATCTTAACAGTATTAAGTCTTCCAATCCGTGAACACAGTGTCTCTCCATTTATTTGGGTCTTCTTTTCTTTCTTTCAATGATGTTTTGTAGTTTTCAGTTTATAAGTCTTAGACTTATTAAATTTATTCCTAAGTATTTTATTCTTTTTGATGCTATTATGAGTGCAATTGTTTCTTAATTTCAGATTTTTCATTGCTAGTATAGAGAAATACAATTGAGTTTTGTATATTTATCTTTTAGCTTGCAGTTTTACTGAACTCACTTGTTAGCTCCAATAGATTTTATAGAGATTCCTTACAATTGTCCATATACAAGATCATGTCATCTACGCAGTTTTACTTCTTCTTTTTTAATCTGGATGTCTTTTATTCCCTTTCCTTACCTGAGTGCCCTGGCTAGAATCTCTACTATAATGTTGAATAGACATAGTGTGAGCAAATGTCTTTGTCTTCTTCCTCATCATGAAGTGAAAATCAACTAGTCTTTCACTATTAAAAACAATGTTAGCTGTGGGGGTATTTTGTAGATGCCATTTGTCCGGCTAAAACTATTTTCTTCTGTTCTTAATTTGTTGAGTGTTTTTATCATGAAATAGCGTTGGATTTTTAGTCAAATGCCTTTTTGCATCTATTGAGATGATCATGTATTTTTTATCCTTCATTCTATAAATACACTGCATTACATTGATTGATTTTCATATGTTGAACCAACCTTGCATTCCTGAGATAAATTCCACTTAGTCGTAGTGTATAATCCTTTTTATTTGTTGCTGGATATAATTTGCTAGTATTTTGTTGAGGGTTTTTGCATCTGAATTCATAACAGATACTGGTCTGTAGTCTGGATCATTCATTTGCTAATCTCTACCTTTTGATTGGAGTGGCTAGTCCATTCACATTTAATGTAATTATTGATAAGATAGGATTTATATCTGTTATTCTGTTATTTGCTTTCTATATGTCTAATGGTTTTTTTGTTCCTGTTTCTCCATTACTGTCTTCTTTTGAGGTGAATAGATATTTTCTAGTATACTTTTTTAATTCCCTTGTTATGCCTTTTATTGTATGTTTCTGAGGGGTTTTTTAGTGGTTGGCATGGGGATTACAATTAATATCTTAATTTAAAATAATCTAATTTGGATTAATACCAACCTAATTTCAATCATATACAAGAACTTTGTTTCAATATAACTCCATTCTCTTCCTCCTTGTTTGTGTTCTTATTGTCATAAAAATTACATATTTCTAAATTATAAGCCCATCAGCACAGTTTTATAGTTATATAATTTTATGCAGTTGTCTTTTAAATCATATAGGAAAAAAAGAGTTAAAAACCAAAATACATTAATGCTGACTTTTTAATTTACCTATGCAGTTACCTTTGCCACTGGCTTGTTAATTATTTTGTGTATTTGAGTTACTGTTTATTGTCCTTTCGTTTCAACCTGAAGGACTCCCTTTAGCATTTAGTGTAGGGCAGGTCTTCTAGGGACAAAAATCTCTCAGTTTTTATCTGTAATGTCTTAATTTCTCCTTCATTTTTGAAGGATAGTTTTGCTGGATATAGAATTTTTTGGCTAACTTGTTTTTCTTTCAGCACATTGAATATATCATTCCACTGCTTTCTGGCTTTCATTATTTCTGCTGAGAATTTAGCGGTTAATCTTGAAGATCCCTTGTATACAATGACTCATTTTTCTTCTGCTACTTTCAAGATTCTCTCTTTGTCTTTGCCATTTGACAGTTTGACTATGATGTATCTAAGTGTGGGTCTCTGAGTTTATCTTACTTGGAGTTTGTTGAGCTTCTTGAATGTGTCAGTTATTGTTTTTCATCAAATTTGGGGTGCTTGTGGCCATTATTTCTTCAAATAGTCCTTCCGCCCCTTCCTCTCTTCCTCTTTTCCTTCTGAGATTCCCATTATGCTATGTTGGTACACAGTCTCAGAGCTCTGTTCCTTGTGCATTTTTTAAAAATTCTTTTTTCTTTCCATTTCTCGGAATGTATAATCTCAGTTGATCTATATTTAAGTACACTGATTCTTTTCTGATAGCTCAAACCTGCTATTAAGCTCCCATTGTGAATTTTTTATTTCAGTTATTGTACTTTTCAACTCCAGAATTTCTAGTTTTTTATATGTATGATTTCTATTTCTTTATTGATATTCTGTTTGTCAAGACCTTGTTCTCATACTTCCCTTTAATTTTTTAGACATGGTTTCTGTGAGAGGAGGGTCCGAGTTCAGTCCATCCCTTCCCTTCTGTTCCCAAGAAACTCTCTGTGCTCAGTACAGGATATGCTGGCAAGCTCACAAGTCACACTGCATGAAAAGAGCTCAGAGCGCAGTCAGTACGTACCTGTTCCCTTTATCTTGAGCATGTGTAAACTTTCTCAGAACCGCTTAGCTATGCATGTGTAAATGGCCCACAGGTACATCCCCAACTTTGTGTATTTCAGACTCTAAGGGGTAAGAGTTGGGGTCCTTCTACTATGGCACAGAGTGAGGTGAATGCAGCCACGCTGCCCACTGCAGCTGCCAAATGGACCCACGAGCCATGGGGGTCTGCCACACTGCAAGGAGATGGATCTTGTGTACTCTCTCCTCTTGAGGTAGGTAAACAATGTACCATTGGAGCCTGGATGCCTGTTGTCTGCTCTCAGTGACCTTGAGTCATGCACTGGTCTCTTCCCTGGCTGGCACTTACCTGCCTGTTAACTTTGGCCACACTCATGTTCTATTCTATCCTCTGGCACAGCCTAACCACCTACGGAAGCAGTTTCCCTTAGTATTTTGAGCATATTTGAAATACCTGACTTAAAGTCTCTGTCAGCTAAATATATCTGTGCTTCCTTGGAGACAGTTTCTATTGACCACTTTCTTTCCCTGTGTATCAGCCATACTTTCCCGTTCCTTTGTCTCATAATTTTTCTGTTGATAAATTGACATTTGAAATAATATACTGTGCCAGTTCTGGAAATGAGATTTTCTCCCTCTCCCCAGGGCTGTTGTTCCTGCTTGTTTTTTTTTTTTCTTTATGTTGTTGTTTTTTGTTGCTGTTTGTTTGTTTTTGGTGGTGGTGGTGATGTTGCTATTGTTTACTTTCCTGGACTAATTGTTTAAAGTCTGTCATGTGTGCCCCCTGAATTTTCTGCTTGGTTAGCTTAGTGATCAGCTAATGATTGGACAGAAATTTCCTTAAATGCCTCAAATCCATGTGTTTTCTGGTCTTTGTGTCTAGGCATACCTTCAGTGCCCCAGCAGACAGTTTACAACTCTGCCTTAGCCTTCGTTTCCTGCTTTCATGGAGCTTCAAGGTCAGCCAAAGGTCAGAGATTAGGACCTCCTGGGGCCTTGCCTGGGCATGTGCACAGCACTGCATGTGTGCACAGCCTTCTAGATTTCTAGGCATATGTTAGAGCTTTTTTTTTTTTTTTTTAAGGACATTTTTGGTCACCCTTAACCTTTATTATTATTTTTATTTATTTATTTATTTATTTATTTATTTATTTTTGGCTGTGTTGGGTCTTCGTTTCTGTGCGAGGGCTTTCTCCAGTTGCGGCGAGCGGGGGCCGCTCTTCATCGTGGTGCGCGGGCCTCTCCCTGTCACGGCCTCTCCCGTTGCGGAGCACAGGCTCCAGACGCGCAGGCTCAGTAGTTGTGGCTCACGGGCTTAGTTGCTCCACGGCATGTGGGATCTTCCCAGACCAGGGCTCGAACCCGTGTCCCCTGCATTGGCAGGCAGATTCTTAACCACTGCACCACCAGGGAAGCCCTGTTAGAGCTTTTTGAAATCCTCTAGAGACATGTCATTTCCCAATTTTTTCCTTAAAGATTTTTGGTCAGCTTCTTGTTTGCCCCAACTTGTATTGCCCTCCCCCCAGGCAACTGTGATATTAAATGATTATTGTTTTGTTTTTGTTTTTGTTTTTGTTTTTTTTGTGGTATGCGGGCCTCCCTCTGCCGCGGCATCACCCGTTGCGGAGCACAGGCTCCGGACGCGCAGGCCCAGCGGCCATGGCTCACGGGCCCAGCCGCTCCACGGCATGTGGGATCCTCCCAGACCGGGGCGCGAACCCGGTTCCTCTGCATCGGCAGGCGGACGCGCAACCACTGCGCCACCAGGGAAGCCCCATGATTATTGTTTTTGACGGGTGCTTGTGAGATAGAGATGTGCACACAGAGTCAGGTCAAATAATGACAAGCCCTGAGAATGAAGCTTTTCCAGGGATTTTCAAGACAGATTGAATAATGAAACAAACAAAAAGATAATCTACTGAATGGGAGAAAATATCTGCACATGATATGACCAATAAGGGATTAATATGCATCATATATAAACAGCTCATACAACTCAACATCAAAAAACAAACAACCTGATTAAAAAATGGGCAGAAGACCTGAATAGACATTTTTCTAAAGAGGAAATGCAGATGGTCAAAAGGTATATGAAAAGATGGTCAACATCCCTAATCAGGGAAATGCAAATCAAAACCACAATGAAATATCACCTCACACCTATCAGAATAGCCATGATTAAAAAGAACATGGTAATAAAGATGTTAAAAAAAGAACACAAATAACAAATGTTGGCAAAGATGTGGAGCAAAGAGAACACTGGTACACTGTTGGTGGGAATGTAAATTGGTGCAGCCACTATGCAAAACCGTATGGAGGTTCCTCAAAAAACTAAAAATAGAGCCACCATATGACTCAGCAATTCCACCCCTGGGCATATATCTGGAGAAAACTGTGATTCAAAAAGATACATGCACCCCAATGTTCATAGCAGCATTGTTTACAATAGTCAAGGTATTGAAGCAACCTAAGTGTCCATTGATAGATGAATGGATTAAGATGTGGTGTATATATACAATGGAATATTACTCGGCCATGAAAAAATGAAATTTTGCCATTTGTGACAACATGGATGGACTTGGAGGGCATTATGCTCAGTGAAATAAGTCAGACAAAGACAAATACTATCTGATGTCACTTATATATGGAATCTTAAAAAATACAAGAAATTAGTGAATATAACAAAAAAGGAGACTCACAGATATAGAGAACAAACTAGTGGTTACCAGTGGGGAGAAAGGGAAGAGGCAATACAGGGGTCGGGGGGGAGTGGGAGGTACAAACCATTAGGTATAAGGTGGGCTCAAGGGTGTACATACAACATGGAGAATATGGCCAATATTTTGTAATAACTGTAAATGGAAATTAACTTTTTAAATTGTATAAAAAATTTAAAAATTAAAGTTAAAAAAAATAAAGAGCTTGAGTTGAGATTTGAACCCAGCCAGTTACACAGACACAAAATCAAATATAACATTTCTCTGGGTAGGAAGCTTTTCAAGGCGCTTCAAACTCATGTTTCCCCTTCAGTGACTGGTCGACTGCTAGTTTTCACAGCTACCATGGTTGTGAGGCTATTGGTTTTTTCAAGGCTACCTTGAAACTGGAAAGAGAGGATGGGAATAGAGCAATTTTAATTTAAATTTAAAATGTCACAAAGATCGTGTTTCTTTCTAAGATTTAGCCATTTTTTCTTAAATACATGCTCCATGGATTATTGAAAGCATTTGTTCATTCATTTCCAATGTTTTGAAAAAGGTGATTTTGACAGTTTTTGCCACTGTTCTTATTTCTTTTATGGAGGAAATATATTTTTGGAGGTCCTTACTGCGCCGTTCCTGAAGCGGTTTCCAAACTGGATTATTTTAAAATGAAACAAAGACTCACTATTTAAGGAACAATCGTCTGTGCCTTCTGTTTCCACCCCATTTGCCCCTGCTCCAAATGCTGCTTTTGGTGTTGCTGTTACTTCACCGTGATGGTTCTGACCCCAGCTGACAGCAGCCTCCTTCCTGAGATCAAGTCATCTCTTTTCAGACTTTCTAGTAAGACTTCCAAGAAGCATTCGTGATTGTGGACACTGTCCTCCTCCTGGCTTTCTACTGGGCTTCCAAAGCTCTTTCTTTTTTTTTTTTTTTTTTTGTGGCATGCGGGCCTCCCTCTGCCGCGGCCTCTCCCGTTGCGGAGCACAGGCTCCGGACGCGCAGGCTCAGCGGCCACGGCTCACGGGCCCAGCCGCTCCGCGGCACGTGGGATCCTCCCGGACCGGGGCGCGAACCCGGTTCCCCTGCATCGGCAGGCGGACGCGCAACCACTGCGCCACCAGCGAAGCCCCAAAGCTCTTTTCTTTTATGTCTCTCCTCTTACTTCTCATATTACTTCATCTACTTTTCTTCTGGAATAATCTTTTGTTCTTTTGGCTCCTTTATCACTGGTATTCCCCAGGATTCCATCCTTGAGTCTCATCTCCCAAAACACAACCACCCATCTCCACATCGGGAAATAGCCTTTATATCTGATGATCCAACCAACATCAGTATACTTACGTGTAAATTTTTTACTTCCAGCTCTAAAAATCTAAGTACAAATTCCCAGCTTCTCACTGAACATAGTACCAGGACTCTTATTCCTAATAATGATAACTGTTTCTACCGTTCATTGAGATACATGAGGCTCCAGACACTATGCTAGTTGCTTGATATGTGTTACCTCTCTCTAATCTTTATTATAGTCCAACGTGATAGATGTCATTTCCTGCTTTTTACCTCTGAAGTTAGACTAGGTAATTTATCCAAGATCAAACAGTTAAAAAGCAGTAGAGCTGGGATTTGCACTCAGAGTTGTCTGATTCTAAACATACACAATTACCTCATCTGTAAAATGGGGATCATATTATAATACCTACTCTTTATAAGGACTAAATGAGTCAATACCTAGAAAGCACGTAGTATCTGGCCCATAGTAAAGATTCAATAAAACGTTGGCCATTTGTATTTTTATTACAGGTTGCTGCCTCTCAACTCATCCTCCCGTCTCCCTGTTTTCTCTCTTCCCCCAAATGGACCCTCCTCTTCCTGCACGTTCCCTTTCTCGTTCAACGCCATAACCGTTTCCCCAGCCACCCCGGCAGAGGCACATCAGAACTGCCTTGGACTTTCACATTTCCTCCATCCACCCACATTTTGTTGTTGCCCAGCCTTGTGGAACCTTTCTCTAAACCACCTCACCATCCCCGTCTCTCACTCGGGCTCCCATCGGTGTGACTATTCCAATTTTACTTAACTTGCCTTTCTTCTTCGGGCTCTCCTTTCTCTTCTGGGTTCCCGCCTTTTTGTGTGAGCTGGGCCCACAGGAGACTCCCGGGCGGCCACCTGGATTCATGACCCAACCATTCAATGATCTCTCAGTCTGTTGGCGAAATAACCAGCTTGAATTAATATGTTCACTTAAATTGATCAGAGCAGCTGATTCTTCTGAAGATTGACCTCCCGACAACAGTCTTGTCCAGGAGCAAAGCTTTTTCTACTGTTTGGACATCTGGGTTCCCTGTGGTTGAGTGAAAATTGTTCTAATAAGTGGTAAAATTACTGTCTTTTGGATTCCAACGTTAAGGAAACAAATCGCTAACTGTTTAAGCCCCAGTGAGTCAGTCTGGTTGCCTTATACATACCTGGCGACAGTTATTCCCTAGAGTTTCAATAGAGAAAGATGTGGAAACTTCCCTGCTGGGCTCAGCATTTTCCTCGCAGCACCGTAAAGTGATGTAACCCTGTGCATTTCTAGCCTGTGAAGAGGCCTGGGGCTGTAGCTGTAAAGCGACTTAAAAGCACCGCTACTTATTTCCCCAGCAAGCTAGTTCCCCTAAATGTTTGCTTTCTTGCAGGGTCACTGACTTCTGCTCTTTCCATTTCCACAAGTACTCAAAAGCCATTGAAGGCACAATGGACACTTTTGAGAAACACATTCCGAAACCATCTGGCAGGATCCTTGCTTTCTTGGAGAACAGGCCTTCTGTACAACATTTGCAGGAAAATAAGACCCCAGCTTTTTAAAGATCTCTGCATTTACGGTATAGTTCACACCTAAAGTCAGAATCTGCGACGGATACAATTAGGGCTTTCATGATGTTTAAAATTGTGTTTTTCTCTTCTGAACTGGCCTTCTGCATTGATGGAGTGGGTGTTACTGCTGACACTGGCAGCCACATATGTCCAATGATTTCAGAGACAGACAACAACCAGAGCCCAGGGTTCCTCCCGAGCACAGAGTCTGGAGAGGTCATATAAAGCATCATCCCCTGAGCCTTCTCAAGGGAACTTATCTTGGAGGGGTGGTGCCACAGAGGCGGACCTGGGGAGATTGGGGAGGCTGCAGGTCGGTGTTAGCTGTGTCATCATTCAGTTAAGTCAGACCTCACTTCTTACCCATTGACCTTCCTTCTCTCCCTGCCCTAGAGAATCATACGTGATGCCCTAGAGAATCATACGTGAGGACGTTGCATCTTGCTTTCAAAAGATACCGTCTTAATCCTAGGGTAACACTTACTTGATCCTGAATCAGCAGCTGTCATGGAGATGATTAAAAAGCATGAAATTATCTTGATGTTTCATGTTTGGACAAAGTGAGTGCACGACTATATTTAGCAATTTTTAAAATATAAGTTTTAATGCAACTGGAATTTATCCTAGGTTGTTTGTTGCCCAGGAGATTCTTGTTGAGTGGAAAGAGAAAGAGCTAAAAAGCTAGTTCTTAGTAATTCATACCCAAAGCTGCTTATAAAGACTTGTCTACAAGATGCTGACCTTCCTTCTTTAATGTGCAGTCTTCAAGATGCTGGGAAAATAAAGGTTCTACCTCTGAGTGATAACTTAACCAGTTTACAGTAAATGTCCAAGATTAAATGTAATTGAGTGATTAGGACAATGTGTGGTGAGGTACAGCCTCAAAGATGCAGAAGCCGCCTGCATGATTGGTCAAGTCTTCAGACAACAGGAGTCTGAACCCGAGTTTTTTGAACAGAGATTAGTATGTGTTCATCCGTGTCCCAGGTCCCTGGAGACCACGCAGAAAGCTAACAGTCTATGTAAGATAGACACATGGCATTGGGACCAAAACATCAGTGCATGAATACACAATTGCTTATTTACCTCTGTACCTGTCAACAGCTACTAAGAAGTTATTTGATTGCAATAAACTTCCAACGTTAATCATTCATGATGAAATGCAGAAGAACATTTTTATGCCTGTTTGAATCTTTTACTCTTGTTTAGTAGTTCTCTCCTTACCCAAATAACAAAAATGCCTACGATCAGTTTTACATCACTAACAATTTGAAAACAAACTTATTAAATGGGT
Source organism: Physeter macrocephalus (assembly GCF_002837175.3). Classification (NCBI taxonomy): domain Eukaryota; kingdom Metazoa; phylum Chordata; class Mammalia; order Artiodactyla; family Physeteridae; genus Physeter; species Physeter macrocephalus. Next base: position 3,159,689 of record NC_041220.1, read on the forward strand.
CTGCATATCTACGGGCACAAACTATTTTGCAAAGTAGATATAATTATTTATATTGATAAACAAAACTGTGTGATTCACATTAGCATGAAACATACCACCTCAAGGATGCAAATGAAATTGCTTCCCAAAGAAATGTTGGGGAAAACACAAGAGGTGCATCCCCAAATTGCCAGTGTAACTATTTCAGACATAAGAACATTGCTTGAATGCTATTTTTAAAAGACAGAAAGAGATAACTAAATGTAAGAATATTTATTTTTCCTTTAAGTAGAAAAAAACCCACTCTCTTGGGCTCTCTTCTAGAAGGAGAGCATCTAAGGCTTGTGCAGTTCTGTAAAATTACACACACCATATGCTTCAGACCTCGAATTGTGATTATTTTGATTTGATTTACTGCTTTTATTCCATAGGAAACACAACCACTTTATTTGAAAGACTTGTTAAATATTCTACCACTCTGCTGGAGTAAAGAATTTATTGGCACGAGAGAGGTCTTGCATGACCCTCAGTGGACAAACACTTCTTCATTGCTTTGCCAGATTGTCTTCCCCGAGCTCCAGGATGTGGAGCTCATGGCTGGTTGCCCTTATGGATGCCAGCTGGGCTTCCAGTCACCCGGGTCATGCCATCGAAATCAAACCTGTTGTCTTCCTGTGCCTAATAACACACTCCACGAGGTTCTTGTTGCCAAGAGTTGGTCCACAACGTGGACATACACAGAGGAGTTTACTGATTTTCGTTCAGCATTTTAAATGATTTATATGAAGTGACTTATCACTTGTGCTCACTCAGAAGCAGCTGTCCAAAAGCTTTCAGCAATGCAGCATGTTCGACTGTCTGGGGTCACCTGTGAGGAATGTTGAATGGAATTCCTGATGTTGCTGGAGATATGGGCGATTTTTTGTAGGACATCCAGGAAGTCCTGCCAGTTTCAGCAGCACGGGGCATCTCTCCATGCTGGTGCTTCCTGGGTGACACTTGCTTGTTTTGCATCCAGATCAGAAGACCACAAGAGGAAGAAAGGGCAGCAACATGTATTTCAGCTGCGTGGCAGCAATCCTGGGGAAGGCTGGTAGGGAGAATATAACAGTACTGACTCAATTTAGTTTTGGACATGCTTATCTATCCAGATGGTGAAGCCTGACCTTCATTAACTAAGGATAAAGTTGATACAATTTCGTCTTAGTTCCTTTGGAATCTAAGGATATAGAAAATTAGACAAAATGGTTCAAAGAGCCTCAAGGACCCATCATCATCTTCAAACGCTATCAATTTATAGTCAGTCTTATTGAATCTCTATCTTACTTACCAACCCTCCCTCTGCCAAGACGTCAGCTCTCAAAGATGTAAAAACTCTTTTTGCTAACAATATCACAATGCCATTATTTCTCCTAAAATTTTAATACTTTCACCAAATATTGAGCATTCAAGATTCTAGCTAGCTCATCAATGTTATGACTTTTTTATCAGCCTGTTTGTTAGAAACAGAATCCATGTAAGCTTCACACCTGTAATTGCTTAAGGCTTTCAAGTTTCCTTTAATTCATAGGTTCTCTTCATATCTATTCTCCTCTACCCCCCTCCCTCCCCTCCTCCCCTCCCTCCTCATCCTTCTCCTTCTCGCTATCTGTTGAAGCCACACAATTTCTATAAAAATGTTGTTTCCATTTGTCCTATGAAATTTCCCACATCTGACATCTCCAAGTCGTCATTTAACATTTTCTGCCGTCATCTTATTTCCTATACAGTGTTGGTTGGATTTAGAGGCTTGATCTAAGTCAGGCTGGGTTTTGGGGGCAAGAGCACCATGTTAGTTTGCTAGGGTTGCCATCACACAGTGCTGCAGACAGGCGGCTGAAGAGCAGAAATGTACCGCCCACCATTACAGAGGCTGGAAGTCCGAGATCTAGGGGTCGGCAGGGCTGGTTTCTCCTGAGGCCTCTCTCCTTGGTGTGTAGACGGCCGTTTTCTCCCTGTGTCTTCACATGGTCTTTTCTCTCTGTGTGTGTGTGTGTTCAAACCTCCTCTTCTTATAAAGACACCAGTCAGATTGGATTAGGGCCAACCTAATGACCTCATTTTAATTTAATCACCTCTTTGAAGACACTTTCTCCAAATGCAGTCACATTCTGAGGTACTGGGGGGTTAGGACTTCAACACAGGAATTTCAGGAGTGAACAAGTCAGTCCATGATAACTTTCCAGGTAGTTGTGTGCCTTTCCATCAAGACGTTTACAATATCGGATCATTTGTCTTTTTGTGGGTTTGGCAGCCGCTCATGATCAATGTCTAGATTCATTCGAGTTTGCAAAGTGGTGATATCCTAATTCTGTTGTTACTTCTTTATGTATTAGCTAGATTCCTTTTTTTTTCTTTTTTTTAAGTTGATTCATCTTCTCTTTGGTTTGCAGTGATACAGTTTGTATTAGAAAGGTGGAATTAATATTTGATTCTTTTCGTTTATTTACTCATTTTCAAAATAATAGGTTGGTTCATTGGAATCCTCCAATGTGATCAATTTGTTGAGGCTTTTTAACCGACACTGTGAACTCATGGATGTTCACGTCTCTGTATATGAAGGTGTGATTTATATTAATCCACTGCAGTTATTACCTTTCCCTCAAGTTGTCCTATATTGGGCCAGTGGGAGTCTCTGCAAATTTGGCTTCCAAGTCCCTCAGACAGGACTGCAGTAGTCTTGGAGAGCTTCCTTATCTGGTATGGCATGATGTGCCAGGCTCATGTTTTCCATTTCCTCTCCAGATCCAAGAAGCTCCAGTTCCTTTTAGTGGAAAAGGTGTTTGAAGAGCAGAATCTGAGCACTAGGGGAGCTCACAGCTACCGAGTTGATTTCTACATCTAGGCCTTTATTTATTTATTTATTTTTAAATTTTATTTATTTATTTTTGGCTGCGTTGCGTTTTCGTTGCTGTGCGCAGGCTTTCTCTAGTTGCTGCGAGCAGGGGCTACTCTTCCTTGCTGTGCGCAGGCTTCTCATCGCGGTGGCTTCTCTTGTTGCGGAGCACGGGCTCTAGGTGCGTGGGCTTCAGTAGTTGTGGCATGTGGGCTCAGTAGTTGTGGCGCATGGGCTTAGTTGCTCCTCGGCATGTGGGATCTTCCCGGACCAGGGCTCAAAGCCGTGTCCCCTGCATTGGCAGGCAGATTCTTAACCACTGCGCCATCAGGGAAGTCCTACATCTAGGCCTTTATGGTGAGTAGAACTATGAACCAGATGTATGTAAACATCCATCATCATACATATATGTACATATATAATTCCAATCAAATTCAGGGTTTGCTTTATCTTCCCATCTGTCTTTCCTCTTTCCCACTCCAAGAATCCTGGTCTCAACCACAGCAGGAATGATTAAATAAGAACCCCACATTGCTGCCCATTTGCTTTCACACACGACACACACACAACAAAGTCAGACTCACACAGCTAACAGGCCCACCGAGCTTTTTGCAGCTCTTTTTGTCCTTAGATTTGTACTCACATTACTGTGCTTTAAAATCCCTGGGAATATTTCCCTCTCTGTGGGTGAAACCATCAACTGGGTACATATTTAGGGGTTTTTTTCATTTTATATTTAAATTAATTTATTTTATAAATAAGAACTAAGATATAAGGTACATGTCTTATATGTCTTACATAAGGTAAGACACGCACATGCTTTCAAAGCCAAACCAAGTGTGGCGCCAGCAGTGCTTTCCTGTTTTTCTCGTCGCCCTATGTGTCTAAGCCAGAGAAAGGGTTGGGTTTGTGTGGTGGCGGATTTGGAGGAGGAGGTGATGCGTGAATCGTGTCTTACTGAACAGCTGCAAAGAGTGACTCCGATTCTGGGAGAATCTGTCTCGAAGGCCTTAGGGAAGAAAACATTTGTTCTGCCACCCACCATGTAATTCTTCTTTGAATTTTAATGAGTTAGCCTTTAGGCTGCTAGACAGAAAACAGCCGCTGTGTTCTGTTTAAACTCTGTCATCTTTCTACTTTGCTGTAGAGGCTAGAAATGAGAAGTTTTTGTCAAATATATGGTTATGTGCTCCAAAGTAGTTCGTCTGGATCTGTGAAGTTCCATCTCGTGATAACATCTTGGAATCTAAATATAGCAGTATTATCTAAAATAGATAAGCAACAAGGATGTATTGTACAGCACAGGGAAATTCAGCCATTATCTTGTAATAACTTTAAATGCAGTATAATCAATAAAATTTTGAATTACTTTGCTATACACCTGAAACTAATGTAATATTGTATATCAACTATACTTCAATAAAACAATAAAGCATAGTGTAAAAAAAAAGATAAGTATATTTTTTAAAAATAAAACAAATACAGGAGTTTTAATGGAAACAAAATTAATTAATTAATATAACTGTTCTAGATGCCAACTCCCACCGATCCTTCAAGCTCAGGGGACCTTATGGAGCCTTCCTGATGTCTCCCCAAAGTTTAGATTCCCCGACATCTGTTTCCATGACACCCGCTAAAATACTCCTATTGTAATAGGCATTGCACTTAGTTGTTACACTTTAAGTATCTAAAACACCAAGCATGGTGCCAGGCACAAACAGGTCATCCACAAATATTGGTTTATTTAATATTTCTATCACTGCATCCAAATAATATACTCCAGTATAATTATTCATTTAGGTGTCTCTTTCCCCCAACTATTCGATAAACGTTTTGAGGGCAGGAACTGTGTCTTCCTTCCTCGGTGCCACACTTGTCCATAGTTTGGCTGGAATAAAGAACAGAAGTGATACTATTGAACGTAGAATTAGAATAATAGAGGATAAACCCAGTATCCTCTTGAGGATCATATTATAAGGATGAGGCCACCTTTGAAAGTGATGAATAGCATCCTCATAAACTCTCAACTGCTGCTGAATGCTACAGTCTGAACTCTGTACCCTCAGACCATAAAAACATAATGTGAACGCTCCAGTATATTCTATACATATTTTATCTATTTATTTTCCTCTTTTGGCTGCATCAGGTCTTAGTTGCAGCACATGGGATCGTCGTTGAGGCATGCTCAGCACGCGGGCTTCTCTCTAGGTGTGGCGTGCAGGTTTTCTCTTCTCTAGTTGTGGTGCACGGGCTCCAGAGCGTGTGGGCTCTGTAGTTTGCGGCACGCGGGCTCTCTCACTGAGGTGCGTGAGCTCAGTAGTTGTGGCATGCAGGCTTAGTTGCTGTGTGGCATGTGGGATCTTAGTTCCCCGACCAGGGATCGAACCTGCGTCCCCTGCATTGGAAGGCGGATTCTTTACCACTGGACCACCAGGAAAGTTCCATATTCTATCCATATTTTATTATTTCACTTTTAAAGCAGTTAATTGTTTAGTCCACCTGGAATTTATTTTATTGTATGTTATGAGAAATAGATGTAATTTTACTTTCTCTAACAAGTTAGCCAGCTGCCCCAAATCCAGTTTTTCTGATCCAGGCAAATAACTCTTCTACGGAAAGACCGGATAACCTTGCTGATATGAACATGTGGTTTCCAGCCCCAAGAGGGTCTTCTGTACTCAGAACAGCGATCTTCTCACATATCCTTGTGCACATCTTTCTAACCCCTCCAGCAGCTACCCTGCACCTTCCTTGTTTCCTCAAGACCTACTCACATCTCACTCCCATAACTTTCATTTGTCCTCCTAGGACAACGCCTCGTACAATACTTCATGGACCACTGAATGGTACACTTAAAAATGATTAAAATAGTCATGTTAATGTTACGTATATTTTACCATCATAGAGAAAAACCCACACAGAAAGACTTCCTGGAGAACACCGAGGCTGTCAGGCCTAAGCTCCTTCACCCACCGCCACCAATGCAGACCACACACTTAGGTACAAGCACATCTCCAGCTGTGTAGACAAGGAAGTCCATCTCCTTCCTCCTGGCCTCTGGGAGGGAGGGAGTCTTCCTCCTCCTCCAGGGCCTCCCTCGGGCCCACGGCTGCATCAGCACTTTCCTGAGACCAGGGCCCCACAGCCCTCAGCCCTTCTCTGGATAATGTTTCTCACATCCTAACAAAGCCTACCCTTGGCCCCTCATGCCACTAGTTACTATTTACATTTTCTTCATTTCTTAATCAAAAATTTTCAGAACTGAAACCGTGTACAAGCCCCCGTGTCCCCGTCCTTTGAAGTAAAAGGCTTTTGCTTTAGCCTCCCAGGTCTCCCCTGAGTCTCTAAAGGCTGCTCCAGACTTAATGATTAGGAATGTGAAGATGTAGAAACAAAGAACAGCTGTTGGGCGGGGGAACTACCAAAAATTTAGACTGTAAATCCACCACATGGCAGAATCACTGAACTCCCAGTTCCCTGAAAGATACAGATAAAAGCCCAACACACAGTCCTCAGTTGTTTCTACAGGAAGCAGACCCACCAGATGAAAAGTGCTGACCACAAGCACATAGACCCTAAGCCGTCTGAAACCAGAAGGTTGATGATACTTGAAACTTCACCTTGATGCCAACCAATCTGAGAACTGTGCATGAACTGATCACACACCCTGCAGCCCCTCCCTCACACGGCCTTTAAAAACCCTCCCTGAAAGCCATCGGGGAGTTGGGGTCTTTTGAGCATGATCTGCCCATTCTCCTTGCTTGGTGCCCTGCAATAAATGCTGCACTTTCCTTCACCACAACCCGGTGTCAGTAGATTGGCTTTACTGCATGTGGGCGAGTGGACCCAAGTTTGGTTCTGTGACAAAACGACAGCTTGTACTTGTGACTTCACCCTCCCCCCACACCCAATCACACCCCACCTGCCATATATCTGAGCTTCCATCCCTCGTTTCCTTCTCCATCTCACAAACCGTTCTCATTGTCCTGTTCTCACCTGGGTCTCTGATGCCTCTTGTCTACTCTCTTCATGGATGTTTTTCGGGTCACATCTCCTTTCGCTCAGCACGGTGCTCCTGGTTCTCCGCTGCTCCTGCCCATCTTCTTTCAAAGCCCTTCTCCTTCCTTCCAACAATCAGAGTCCCAACGCCCTACAGTTCTCTTATTTCTCTGGTCTTCTCCCTTCTCATCCACACCTGTATTTTTGAATACAACCCAACTACGATGACAAACTCCCAGCACACATTTCACACGTTTGTCTCTCTGCTTGTTACTGGGGACTTCAGATCCACCTGAGCTCATCACCGCATCACTGTTAAAGGGACATCTTGCTCATGTGTGGTCTCAGTCGGTCCACTCTCCATCCAGTTATGCACGCAAACTGGAAATTGGGAATTGCCACTGCTTCCATCATTAGGTTCATCCCCCACACCCAGTACCTAAGTCCTGCCAAATTTACACTCCTTGATAATCTGAAACCTGTTTCCCCTGTCCACCATGCCTCCCATTCCCCTAGATCGCCACCATTCTCCTCTAGTAGACACCTGCCTGTCCCCATCTCCACTGATTTCCCCGCTCATGCCCACCCTCTACCCAAAATGTAAGCCCGACTTCATCACTTTGGGTACCGTGTAGAAGGGTGGGTGAGTCAACTGTAAGACCCCTCTTGGGGCTCCCATACTCTGGAGGTGAGAACTCAAGAGTGAACTCTTCCTGGTCTGGCTCCTGACGACTGCCCTGGTCCCACCTGTCCCTGGACCAGTGTCCACCACACGTTTGGATCCAGCAGCACTGCAACATTTACTGCACCAATCACAACTATTTATCACTTCCGGACTTTGGTACTGATGCCTGCTCTTATTAAAACACTCCTTCCCTCCTCATCCTTTGTTACCTAACCTCACCTTTCAGACCCCTCTACAGAGAGCCTCCCTGCCTCTTCTCCTCACCCCTGTGCTTGGTTATATGCATAATACCCGGCGTGGCTCTATCATTCCTCTGTCCACGTGTCAGAATTATTGATGTGTCTGTTTTCCCCACTACACTAGGGGCTGCTTGATGGAAAAGGACAGCACTCCAAAAGGATTGACTGATTAACTGACTCAATAAACGAGTGGCCCAATTAAAGGCTATGAACCAAAGTGGTCAGAAAAGGGTATTTCCTCTTCTTGGAATATCAATGGGACTATTTAATTTGGAATAAAATGAATTTCAAGAAAAATGCCAATGCTGAAGAAAAACTTTCCTTCTGACTATTAATAATTTCAAAACACACACGCTACAGGGACTCCTGGATTTTTTTTTTTTCATAGTCTTCAAATATCCCATCTGAGCAATGCACCTCTCTGCCCCATCTCTGTGCTCCATGAACGTTTGGGGAAATGCCCCAATCATGAAACTAATGGTAACATTGGTGAGAAATGATGTGCCAGATGATAAATCCACCACCACTAAAAGCTAAAGTCTTTCCAAACTCAAATTGTTTGAAGTGGTTTGACCCTTACCAGGAAAACAGAAGGGGAAAAAGTTTTTAGATGATCATTTTTTTAAAGCAGAAAGCAAATAATATATCTCCAAAGAGTCCAGTGCCCTTAGACAAAATTTTATGGAAAAGGATAGAATTAGAAGTAATCTATTTTGAGGTGATAGTGTTAAAGAAGGAATAGAAAGCCTTAAGAAAGTGGCGAATCCTACGATCATTTTGAGACTTTCTTAGGAAAGAAGCTAGCCTCCTGTGTGTCAGATCCATGCTGGATGCCTTACACACTCACACTTCATCCTCGAGACAGCCCCATGAGATAGGTGTTACTATTTCCCCTTTTACCGCAAACTGAGGTCCGAGAGCATCTACGTTTCACAAGATGGAGGAATTTTTGCCCAACTCTGTCAGCTGCAGAAAACCTGGCATTATGAGCAGGCTTAAAAGAACAAGTGAAAGAAATAGTGAAAAGCAGAGAGAATGGTAAAAGGTGCACGTCAAATGGACTGTGTGATTATTGTTCTCTTGCTTCATCTGGTCATGTAGACAGATGGAAGCCACATGATATCATTGATCTTTTGTAAACCACTTCCATAGATGTTGGTAATGAGGTAAGAGATACAGGGGCCTCGGGTTAACCTGCTGCAGCCAGTTTCATGCTGACCCTTTGAGATAAACTATCAACAGGAACGACACGCCCTGATTGGGTGAAAGACAAAGCAGCCCACCGCAGCCTCCTCATTCTTGTGGTCCAGAGGACTTCCCAGCCTGACACATGCACAGAGGGGGTCCCAAGTCATCCTCTAGTAATCTGGGCTGCGTTGTAATATCATTATAGTACCATTAGCATTGCGATTTTGACCCGCTCCCCCCATGGGTTTCGCTTGGACGCTCACAGGAAAGATTCAAAACGGTGCCTGGTGGAAGCCCAAATAAGGAATTGCAGATGATGTGATCATAGGGGAGGGAAAGAGGAGTCACCCTCATCTAAACCCCATATTAACAACCTCAGCTGCCCCTGTAAGGTACACCTCACTCTGCAAGTTTGCCCCTGTGCTCTCCCACACGTACTGTGCTTCTAATAAATGCTGGGCCTGCTTTGCAATCTTGGTGTCTTTGTTGAACTCTTTCTTCCGAGAAGACAAGGACCGAGTTTCACCAAAAACAGTAATATAAGCATGTTCGAAATGACCACGGTTGGGGCATGTCTATGGCTTTGAAAAATTGAATCTATAATAGCAAAATAAAACATTGCAATCACCTGTAACACACCTTGTCCTTGTTTTTCTGCAGTCTTCAGCACATAAACTGTTTTTGCCTGGGCCTAACATCTGTATTGGATTGCAGGCCATGCTTGGATTTCAAGACCATAACCTATTCCTTTAGAACCAGCAGCTGTTCTTTCGGAGACCCTGTCTCCTGAAACAGGCCCTGAGAGCTACCGTTCTGACATCTGAAATGCTGAGAAAGGGAAGATCATAGGCCAGTGAATTGCGAGTGCCTCTTTCTTACACACTTCAGGCTTCAGTAGTTTTCGGAAGTTCCACGGAGGGTACTTTGCCGTGAAGGGCCCCGTTCTGACATGAACTGAATTTTCCCCACCTGGACATCAAGTGATCAACCAGGAAGTTTTCTTCTTAAGAATAAAAGCAGGGCTTCCCTGGTGGCGCAGTGGTTGGGAGTCCGCCTGCCGATGCAGGGGACACGTGTTCGTGCCCCGGTCTGGGAGGATCCCACATGCCGCGGAGCAGCTAGGCCGGTGAGCCATGGCCGCTGAGCCTGCGCGTCCGGAGCCTGTGCTCCGCAGCGGGAGAGGCCACAACAGTCAGAGGCCCACATACCGGAAGAATAAAAGCACTGACTCTTCTTTCCCTGGCTTTCCTTTCAATAACAGCTGTATCATATCCTTCTGCTATAAATGCCCCATCCTGGGATGAGGAATATGTACTCAGTCAACAAGAAACATTTACGTGCAGCCTGTGTTTCTCCATCTGGTACCTCCTACAATGAAATGATCAGTCAGACATTAGGCTGTTTCTGTCCTGTCTCTCCTGATGGAATATGAGGAAGGCAGGAATCATCTGTCTTGTTCACTCCTGAATCCCCGGGCCTAGCACGGTGCCTGGCATGGAGTTGGCAGTTGGATATTTACTGAAAGAATCAATGGGCCTCCGCTATCTGTGTGGCACCACAACAGTGACCAGCAAGGGAGTTCTGCGCTGACCCTCCTGCACCTGAGCTTCCTGAGAGCCCCGCCCCGACACTACAATGATGGAGAGGCGGCTGGGGAAGGAGGCTGCGGGGGAGGGTCCAGGGGAGGAAGTACAAAGGCGGTTTTTAGGTAACTAGCCAAAAGGAGGAACAGGTGCTGATGATCTCAAAAAATACAATGGAATACTACTCGGCCATTAAAAAGAGTGATGTAATGCCATTTGCAGCAATTATGCCAATTGCAGAGATTATCATACTAAGTGAAGTAAGTCAGAGAAAGACAAATACCATATGATATCACTTGTATGTGGAATCTAAAATATGACACAAGTGAACTTATCTACGAAACAGAAACAGACTCACAGACATAGAGAATGGACTTCTGTTTGCCAAGAGGGAGGTAGGTAGGGGAGGGATGGCCTGGGGGTTTGGGCTTAGCGGTTGGAAACTATTGTATAGAGAATGGATAAACAACAAGGTCCTACTCTACAGCACAGGGAACTATATTCAACACGCTGTGATAAAACATAATAGAAAAGAATATGAAAAGGAATGTATATATGTGTATAACTGAATCACTTTGCTGTACAGCAGAAACTACCACAACATTCTAAATCAACTGTACTTCAATAAAATAAATTTCTGATAAAATTGTAAATTTTGCTCCTTAAGGCTCACTGGAATCCCTCCAATGTGCCGGTCACCGACAGCCTTAAAAATAGAAAGTTGTCAAGATTTATGGATTTATGTTTTGAGGAAAACAACTCCAAGAAAAAAGCAAGCATTTATGTACCAATACACTTTTAAATAGTGGGTGTCATTAAGTCTGTGCTAGTTCAACAACTGGCTTTGGCAGTATTTCATTATGAAATAAAACAGGCAATTTTCTACACAACCCTTAACTAATGCCAAATACAGGCACACCTTCTACCTTTCTGAATAAACAGAAAGCCCAGTTTATTCAGGTCAGTGCTTATTTCTTTAGTACTGAAAGTCCTAGTTTTAGAAATATTTTCAACTTAGGACCCTAACTACTAAAACTCTAGTTGACTGAGTTTCTATTTCTCCCACTTTATAATTAATTTTCAATTTTATCAAGATACAATGCTTGTACATTGCACATAATGTAGTGCTAATTTTTTTCCATTTTAATGCAATCATTTAGGTACATGTACATAATACATATAAATAGTACTAAAGTGAATATTGTGAAGAGTACTCTATATAAGTACAACTGTAATTTATATAATATTGTACAGCAACTATACTTCAACAAAATATATAAATAATAAATAAATAAATAGTACTAAAATGCTTATAATTAAAAATACTCCCTGCCTCTCCCTGCTCCCTGTCCCAACATTCTCTTCTCCAAAAGTACCCACTTTTAGCTCATTTGCTTCTTCTGGAACTTCACCCTATATCTGTACACAGTAAATGCCCCCTGGAGAGATGCCACTTGCCCTGTTCCTCCTCTGGGCCCCTGTACAGCCACATTCCTGGTTCTCTCCATTACCATTTTGGGAATCCCCTTTGCCTGTCACCTTTGTTAGGTCTCTTGTTTCTTGGATCATATTCCTTTCTCTTTCCTGGATTTCCCCCTATTGTCTTGCTAGATTATATTCTCCAGTTGCTTCTTAGGAAAAAATGCATTTTTTTGAGTACATACATACATGAAAATGTCTCTTTTCAACCTTCCCATTTGATAGTTGAGCTGGGTATAGAATTCCGGGTTGAAAGTCACTTTCTGGCAGACAGGGAGGTCATTGACAAGTGTCTTCCAGAGCCCAGTATTGCTGTCAAGAAGTGTGATGCCTTATTCATTCTGGATCCTTTATATATGTCCTAGTTTTCCTCTGGAGGGCTTGACAGTAGTCTTCATCCCAGCAGTGAAATTTCACAGTGACATGCCTTGACACAGTTGTTTTGCTGTTGTTGTCATTTTGCTTCGGTGGAGACTTCCAATCTGGAAATTCATGTTATTCCCCTCTGAGAAATTTTCTTATTGATTTTCTTTCTTCTGTTTTCTCTGATCTCTTTTGAGGTCTCTTATTAGTCAGATATTAGACTAATTTAATTTTAATTGATTTCTTACTTTACTATTTTTCACTTCTTTTCTGTCTCTTGGACTTTTTGTTTTACTTTTGTGAGATTAACTCAACTATATAGCATGAAATTTCTCTCCTATACTGAATCTCTATACTGATTTTTTTGCTAACAATAAAATAGTAATTGTAATAAATGCATTTTGTTACATTATTTCAATGTACTTCATTTATTTAACTAATTGATAATGTTTATTAACAGAATGGCCTGATTTGCTCAAGATACCTTCAGGTTAGTCTCTTGTCCAAGTGATCAGTTCCATTAGCTTCCTGTTTCACTCTCAAAAGTGTCCTATTTTGGGTGATAAAATACATGGTCACACTATTTACTGAGCACTTAGTATGTACCAAGTGCTGTCCTAAGTGCCGTATGTATAACAACACATCTGAACAACAACCAGCAGAGTAGATTCTAATCATTTTACAGATTGGGAACCTGAGCCATAAATAGTTTAAGTAACTCAAGGTGTCACAGCTACCAGGTGGTAAAGCGGGGACTTGAATGCGGGAAGTCTGCTTCAGAGCCTTGCACTTTTTTTTCTTTATCAACTATATTTGTTTGTTTGTTTAATATTTGTATTTATTTACTTATTATTGAGGTATAGTTGATTTATAATATCATGTTAGTTTCAGGTGTACAGCACATTTTATACATATATGTATGTATACATATATATTTATATTCTTTTCCAGATTCTTTTCCCTTATAGGTTATTACAAAATATTGAGTATAGTTCCCTGTGCTGTAGAGTCGGTTCTTGTTGGTTTTCTATTTTATATATAGTAGTGTGTATCTGTTAATCCTAACCTACTAATATATCCCTCCCCCACTTCCCCCTTTGGTAACCGTAAGTTTGTTTTCTATGTTTGTGAGTCTATTTCTGTTTTGTATATAAGTTCGTTTGTATCATTTCTTTTATATTCCACATATAAATGATATCATATGATATTTGTCTTTGTCTGGCTTACTTCACTTAGTATAATAATCTCTGGGTCCACCCATGTTGCTGCAAATGGCATTATTTCATTCTTTTTTTATGGCTGAGTTATATTCTATTGTATATATGTACCACATCTCTTAACCACTATAGATCCCACTTCATCACTGCTTACAATCCCTTATTTGAGGGATAGTAGGTTATTTCTGAATTTGCATTACTGCAAACACTGTTGGACTCCTTTCTAGCTTAACCTTTCTTTACGTCCTTCATTATTTTCCTGGAGGATAAATTCCTAGTGAAACCAGCTGTCTTGATTCTCAAGTCACACTCTTTAGACTATGCCGTGCTGTGCACCTCCTGAGGATAGGAACTGGCTAACAAACCCCTTGATTATGAAAAGGCAGGAAACAAGAAAGCAGACTAGGAGAGCCAACACTCTGAAAAGAGCTGTGATCCTCAAGTAAATGAAAAGTCAGGGGAGGTTGTAGTTCATTCTGATTTTTGAAACTTGTGGTGGTCTTCTCTGCATGGCTGACACCTAGTCTGATCACTCTCAGCTTACAATCTGCAGCCTCCTTGACACCCACACCCTGACCCCCACCGTCTACTGTCAATGGCTGCCCATGGGAACCTGAACCAGTCCTTAAGACATTAGTCCTAAGACAAATCTATACATCAGCAAAGGAGTGGCAAAGAGGCAACTTTGTAGTGACATTAGGGCAGAGTCATATCAGCAGCTCCTTTCTGGAAGGAGGTTTGCCTGTGAATGAGTGTTGATTTTATAATCTCAGCAAGACTTTCATTTGCATGGATAACAAGTTTACCCAGGTAGGCAGCCATAGATTTTCCTAAAATGCTCCTTCTAAATCCAGCTTAAATTTCATCTCTCTCAGGAAGTCCCCACGACTTGAAGTTCTCCAGCTTTTCCGGCCTGAGCTATACCAATTTGTGCCATTCGGAGTACAAGAAGCACTGGAATTTGTCTTTTACACTGATTCAGCAAATATGTATTGAGTACCCATGTATGCCAAGCTCTGTGTTAAACGTAAGGAAGAGAAAAAGAAAGCAAGATATTTCCATGCCCCACAATTTTCAATAATGTGTAGCTTCTACAGATTTTAATTACTCCTTAAACAAAACAAAAAGCCCTGCCCGTTCACTATTTGCAGTGCCTTCTCTTATAATTTGACTCTTTTAATTTGACTGTAAACTGTTCTCCCATTTCCTATCTGTGCTTTTTATTCTTCTTATTGAAATTAAACATACTGTTTGTATATATTGGAAAACACCCAACTGCAAACAGAAGAGACCACATAACAATGAGTTAATCATCAGGTCACATGTCTAGAGAAACTTCTGTATTTAAAGCAAGAGAATGTTTCCTTTAATTCAGAAGAAAAAAAATAGAGTCAACCCACACCCAGTTACTGCAATCATTCTCCATCAATGGATATTGTATTGAAATCTGTTTACATCTATCTGTCTTGAGAGTCTGTCAGCTACTTGAATGCAAGGACCCTGTATTTTAATTAAGGTCTTCATCTCAAGTCTGTTGAACGATATCTTTACTGGTCTTTAAGATTCAATACACAGGATAACACACCATTGATTTAATAACAGCTTTACATGGGAAGAGAAAAAGAGGCCCTACATCTATAAACAATTATTATAAAACACATCCTGATTTCAAGAAAGTTAAATTTTAAAAGTATGCCCCAGAATGGAGGAAATCCTGTCATTGTCCTCGACTGGACTTCTGGTCTCGAAAACAAGGTGGACTCTTGCCTCTATTAAGTCAGTGGACAGAAATTCTTTAGTGTTGGTTGTATTGACTCAACTCATCCTCCTCTTCCTCCAGTGCTTTTTCTGAGACCGCTGATAATTTCCAAATATTTGTCTGTTATTGTTTTCTGGGATTTCCATTTCCTCGTATGGAACCCTCCTCTTTGAATTCTTCGCTGGCTTTTACAGCCTCCTACTGTCCTCAGGGTCCTGCCTCTGAGGCTCTATGGTCCTTCACTCACCTTGTCCTCTGTGTGGGCGCCCCAGCCCCCCAGGCTCTTCCCCTTCCTCTGTCAGTCCTCATGAGTGGCGCTCAGCCCTGGCTGATCATCAGAATTGCTTGGAGAGCCCTTGGAAAAGGTCCAAGCCCAGATCCCAACCCAGATCCACAGCATCAGTCAACCTGGACTGATATATCAGCTCTGTGCCCTTCCTTGTTCATGTACCTTAGCCTCCGAAGCTCAGTTCCTTCACCTGTGAAATTAAGATAATGCTGAAATCTGCTGCATCCCACGGCTGAGTACATTCTTGCTCTCCATCGTCGCGGCAAACATCATCTCCTCTTCTCTTTCTTTAAAGCCTGCATGTCTTTGAAAGCTCAGCTCAAATCCTTCCCTTCTCACTGACTCCATCATCACAATTTATTTTGGGTTGTTTACAAAGCACACTGAAAACTCAAGAGGGACCTGTTGAAAATGAAACTGTCTCCTGGCTGAGCTTCCTACAACTGTCTTGTCACTTTTCAGTGTTTTTCTCCACACAGCACTCCAACATTCCAGAGGGATCTTTTAAAAAAATTGGATTACGTTGCTTTCTATTTTAAATCTTCCAATGAATTCTCTTTGTTCTTAGGTTAAAATTCAAATCTTCTAACCTGGCCACAAGGTTCTACAAAATCTAACCTTCACCTTGCTCCCCTCCCATTGCCACCGTGGTCCTACCTAGATACATTCTTTCCATCCTCTGAGCCCTGTTCAGGCTGTTCCCTGGGCCAGGAATGATCTTGTACTCACCTTTCCAAGCCAACTTAATAATTACTTCTTGGGTGAACACTTCTCTGACCTTCAGTCCAGGTCGATGTCCCTGGTAAAACCTTCTCTTTCCATCCCATCAACACCCTTTGTAATGAAATGTTTTATCATGAACTGGATGGAATAGGGCAGGATATTAACTTTTCTTTAATATACCACTGTATCGTTTTATTTGTTGCCATAAGCATGCATTATATTTGTCATTTAAAAACATTATTTAAAAGCATGCAAGACAGTATGACGTAGTTGTTCAATGTCTCTCCCCTTCCCTAGAATACAAATTCCAAGAAGGGCATATACCAGGCTTGTCTTGTTCAGCACTGTGGCTGCAGGATCTAGCTGTGCTTTGAACACAAGAGGTGCTAGATTTGTAGAGTGAATGCAGTTGACTGAGAGGACAGAACATGAAAACGGTCGGGGAGGCTAAGCACGAAACTTGCCCAGGATGGAGATGGCCCACGGTCCAGCTGAGAGAACGCAAGCAGGTGGGCACACCTGGGCCTGTCAGAGTCAGCATTCTCTTCAAGAGCCTCTCCCCAGCCGAAGGTGGGGCCCGGAAGGCTTTTAAGCAGCAGTTGTGCTTAGTCTCGAGAGGGCAGCGTTCAGCTTACTGGCACCTGACTATTTAGAAACAGGACCCGAGCCAGAGGCTGTGGGCAAATCTAATTTTTAACTTTATATTTAAATTTTTTATATTTAAATTTTTTTAACTTTTCTAGTTATACTTTTCTAATTGTATTTAATTTTTTAAACTTTTCTACTTATAATTTTCTAATTACATTTAAATTTTTAAAACTTTTCTAGTTATAATTTTCTAATTATAATATCTTCATTAGGAATTTAGTACTCACCATATGCAGCTTGGTTTCATAATTTTGATATATATATTTATCTACAATTTCCCAACCGAATCCACAATTCCCTAGGTACAAGGTCTTTCTCATGAACATTTTGCATCCTCATGACTTGGTACAATCCATGTCATATTCCCTACAAGTGAATGTAGCCAACATTCTCTCATCCAAGGAAAACGCTCAAAGTGTCAATATTTCTCAGATTCTTTCCAACAAGTTTTTTATGTTTAAATAAGGCAAGCAGATGTTCACACTTGTATCACCAATGCTTGTTGAAGTTACTGTGATTTTCAATGGGCTTTCATTATTTTTGTTGTTTTTGCTTAGAAATATTTGATAGGGTATTTGTAAATAGGTGTTTGCAATGTTATTTGAACAAATGAAATGGAATATTTAAATGAGAACATGTGCTTTGCATGCAATAATTGTAATTATTTCTCCATGGCTTTAAACATAGGACATGCTTTGTAAGTTGTAGGAATTGTGCAATGATATCTTTTGTTCTCCTGGATCGTATCATAGTAACTAATAGACATTTGACATGGGGTTTATGGTCTTGTCTCTTTTTGGTGCAGCTTATGTTGTGGTGATATAGCAGAAACAGACTACAATCCACTAATTTTGTACATGCTAATAACGGGAATCTTCAATGATTAAAAAGGAGGTGAAGTCGGCTCCAGAAACCCTGACCTCCAAAAGTCTAAGAAGAACAAAGACATTATTGAATCTGCAGTCTTTAAGAGCAATGCTGATTGATCCCTTTCCCTCTTAGAAATCTGAATTATATGTTCCATCTAGATGACACGCCTAGGTTTTGCTTTTCCCGTAATTGAACATACCTTGCACTAGACATGTTTAATTTAGGTTACTAGCTGCCTTAAGAGAGTGTCAATTCAAGCCATGGTATGACTTCAGTAGGACTACGTTTATTAACCAACATGACCCTTTATGATGGTTTCTAGGCCAACAGCATGCAATGAGGGTTTTTTAATTTTTATTTTTTTATTTACTTTTAAAATTATTTTTGTTTATTTATTTTTGGCTGCATTGGGTCTTTGTTGCTGCGTGTGGGCTTTCTTTAGTTGTGGCGAGCGGGGGCTACTCTTCGTTGCGGCGCGTGGGCTTCTCATTGCGGTGGCTTCTCTTGTTGCGGAGCACGGGCTCTAGGTGCTCAGGTTTCAGTAGTTGTGGCGCGTGGGCTCAGTAGTTACGGTACACGGGCTTAGTTGCTCCGTGGCCTGTGGGATCTTCCCAGACCAGGGCTCGAACCCGTGT
>NC_041220.1:3178667-3194727 GCF_002837175.3 Physeter macrocephalus
GCGTGGGCTTCTCATTGCGGTGGCTTCTCTTGTTGCGGAGCACGGGCTCTAGGTGCTCAGGTTTCAGTAGTTGTGGCGCGTGGGCTCAGTAGTTACGGTACACGGGCTTAGTTGCTCCGTGGCCTGTGGGATCTTCCCAGACCAGGGCTCGAACCCGTGTCCCCTGCATTGGCAGCGGATTCTTAACCACTGTGCCACCAGGGAAGTCCCATAAGGGTTTTTTTTAACCAAAAAAATTATATTCTTGTTCTTCCACAAAAAGAATTGTTTATATAGTTAAAGCTACCGGACCCATCCAGTGGCTGTTCTTAACAGGCTGGCTCCTTTTTCTCCACTGTGCTCTCACCATGCCTGCCCCACTTCTTTCCTCCCCTTAATGAAAACCTAGTAGATAGTGAACATTTTGTTTATGAGGAATAAAAATTCATAATTATACAAAGAAACCTATAGGACATAAAAAGTTTTAAAATATTAACTCTGTTCCTAATTTAGGAAGGAAACACATTAATTAATTGATGTAAAACGTATTAGTATGTGCTTACCATGGGTTCTGGTATCTGTGGCCTCGTTTCTCAACAGCAGCTTGACTGAACTCTTCATACTGTAAAGGAAGAACATGAATCAGGTCCCCTGATTCCGAGGTCACTGGGCACAAACATGTCTGGGGGTCTGGGTTCCTGGTCCAAAAGGAGTTCAGGTTGAGCAGTGAAACAGGAAATGCTAAATTCAGTTGAAAGAAGATGGTCTTCTGAGTTTTGAACTGAGAGGAAAAGGCATAAGAGGTAAAATAACTGAGCCTCTGTGCTTTCCCTTCCCTCTCTGTCAAAGGACAGGTGTTGGGTCCCAAGAAGAGTGTCATCCACAATCTCTGAGCTCCTAACGATTCTGTGTCTACACCAGCAGGCATGCAAAACCACAATTTATCATTTAGATTCAAACAGCTCAGCTCTTTTCACTTCACCTTGCCCTCACAGAATTAGGAAATGTGGTGGCTATAGCACAGGAAAGAGCTGGGTGATACACAGCCTGTGGTGCAGTCCAGCTCTGAACGTTCCTTTCAGAAAGCATCACAGAACATCGATAAAATATTTGGTTGCTTAGAACTAGTTCTCACATGAAAACATAATTCCCGTGCCCTTTCATGTGCATAGAAATTATCTCTCATAACTGTATAGATGACTATAGACTGGCCTCTTTTCCCCAGGAACTGTCAATGGAGGGCATATTTTATGCATAAACATGGGAAATGGGGGTGTCAAATTTATACTGAAAAGGGTTTGGGGCCTTAATCATTTCTCAATTTTCCATACTAGGGCTGGGAAACAGTGATAAGGATTATCAAAAGTACTTCACTTCAGTTTCGGAATGCATTTTTACATTGATGCAGGATGCTATATTTGTAACATATCAAAAAGTAGCAAAATCAAATGAGGCAACTGACAAGGGATTAATTTCCAAAATATACAAATAGCTCATATGGCTCAATATCGTAAAAACAAACAACCCAATAGAAAAATGGGCAGAAGACCTAAATAAACATTTATCCAAAGAAGACATACAGATGGCCAAGAGACACATGAAAAGATGCTCGAAATCGCTAATTATTAGAGAAATACAAATCAAAACTACAATGAGGTATCACCTCACACCAGTCAGAATGGCCATCATTAAAAAGTCTACAAATAACGAATGGTGGAGAGGGTGTGGAGAAAAGGGAACCCTCTTGCACTGTTGGTGGGAATGTAAATTGATACAGCCACTATGGAGAACAGTATGGAGGTTCCTTAAAAAACTGAAAATAGAGTTACTGTGTGACCCAGCAATCCCACTCCTGGGCATATATCTGGAGAAAAACATAATTCGAAAAGATAAATGCACCCCAGTGTTCATAGCAGCACTATTCACAATAGCCAAGACGTGGAAACCCCCTAAGTGACCACTGACAGATGATAAAGAAGATGTGGTGTATATATACAAAGGAAAAGTACTCAACCATAATGAAATAATACCATTTGCAGCAACAAGGATGGACCTAGAGATTATCATACTAAGTCAAGTAAGCCAGACAGAGAAAGACAAGTATCATATGATATCACTTACATGTGGAATCTGAAAAAAAAAAAAAAGATATAAATGAACTTATACACAAAACAGAAATAGACTCACAGACATAGATAACAATCTTACGGTTACCAAAGGGGAAAGGGCGGGGAGGGATAAATTAGGAGCTTGGGATTAACAAATAAATACTAGTTCATATAAAATAGATAAGTAACAAGGATTTACTGCATAGCACAGGGAACTATATTCAATATCTTGAAAAAAGCTATAATGGAAAAGAATCTGAAAAAGAATATCTATCTATCTACCTATCTTCTATCTATCTAACTGTATCACTTTGCTGTACACCAGAAAATAAGACAACATTGTAAACCAACTATACTTCAAAAGAAAAAAGAAAAAAAAGTAGCAAAATCATATCCTCATGTTAGTATCAGAGGAATCATCTTGTACTCTTTTTTATCTTCACTGTTTTCTTCCTTTCTTCTCAAGCTGTGGTTTAGAATGACCTTCCTGATGAAGCGCTTCAGAGTTATTTGTGTTGGGAAAGCAGATCTATTTACTTTGGTCATCTTCTCAGTGATGAAGACCTGAAAATTGGTCACTTCTAGAACTTTAATGTCCATGTATAAAATAAACAAACAAAGGAAGGGACAAAATAAATAAGATTTAAATGCCAGTTTGACCCACTATTCCATAAAAAATTTGAAAAGTGATAATCTGTATGTAATGGTAAAACCCTTGTTTCCCAATTGATTTCTGACACGTGATTCCCTAAATATTGACCTTATCAAGGACTTATAAATAATTTTATTATCAGCTTTTCGACAAATTTCCTAGGACTTGGACAATCTTCTTTGATCTTTGTTCCCATTTTTTTTTTGTTTTTGCGGTACGCGGGCCTCTCACTGCTGTGGCCTCTCCCGTTGCGGAGCACAGGCTCCGGACGCGCAGGCTCAGCGGCCATGGCTCACGGGCCCAGCCGCTTCGCGGCACGTGGGATCTTCCCGGACCGGGACGCGAACCCGCGTCCCCTGCATCGGCAGGCAGACTCTCAACCACTGCGCCACCAGGGGAGCCCTGTTCCCATTTTTAATAACCAAAATTTCATTGTCTTAATTTGGAAAGACTGTTCTTAGAAACATACAACAGATTCATTTGCCCCCCACCCCTCTACTTCTCCTACAGTTATCAGCATATAATATCATAAAAATTTATCTTAAATAAGTTGACCCTTTTCTATCTTAATTAATGAAATTCATCATGATTTATTTGGACAGTCATGTTCACTTTGCTATTAAGTATAATGAAATTCAGAATCAAAAAATCTTTATTTTTTTACTGGTCAGTTATTCATAAGAGTAAAGCAAAGACTGACTCAAAAACTAATTCAACATCTTCACAGAAACAGATAACAACTGATTAGTACAGTCTCTATCTTCAGGAAATCAGTGAGAATCTTTACAGTTATTTTGCATGTTTTCAACTAGCGAAAATCATCATAACTTGAAATTGGATATTCCCTATTAAGCAACCTTTAAATAAGTCTAAGTATTAATTTAAAAGGATCTGTCTGGTAATTACATTCAGGTACTGTGAATTAGCACAATTTCTGAAATGAGCTGTTGAATTTGAGTTAAATTAATCACAGACATTGGGGCCCATTCTAGTTAACAATGAAAATCATTGCTTAAAAATTTCATTTTTAATCCCAAATCACCTCTAGTGTAGAACTGCCATCACTGAGGAACCCTTTTGCTTTCTTGCTATACTTAGCTCAGGATGTTTTTCCTAATATATCCAATTTTGACTTTCTTTACTAGAAAGGAGCATTTTCCATCTCTGTAACTATGAGGTCTTTCTAGCCAGCGGAATGAGTACAATGGCAGTGCGTTTCAAGAATGTGTGGACACTAGAGTTTCTCTTCGCCATCCTCCTCCTTCGTAACATAGAGCTCTTAGTACCAAACATTGGAGTGGAAAATCCCCTAAGGCTACCTTTTCTTATGCTAATGTAATTTTTTCTTCACTTGCTTCCATTTGCAAAATATTACTGTTAACTGCTTAGGTGTCTTTCTTCCCACAGCCAGTGAGAAGCATTCTCATTGCTGGCCTTGGGTCACCAAATTGCATAATGCTGCCTATTCTAGACTGGAACTATTGAAGGGAGAAAGGGGGGCTTCAAGCCTTTGTGTACATGGAGCATTTGAAGCATGCATTTTATATTCAGAGCAGGAGTAGAAACAAAACAATTCTCTCTGAAAAATGTCAGTATTCAAGGCATGGATTCTGCGATGCATTTTCCTCACTAAAAAACAAAAATTGAACAATGCAGAGGCTCATACTTCATTTTATGCCACATTATATGTGAGCTTGAGTTGAGTACCAACATGAATTATATCCTGGTCTGCCTTTTTTCTTTTTTTTTTTTTTAACTGCACTGTTTATTTGATTTGAATTAGTACATCAACTTTCAGCAAACAGACTAAACATTAAGTTTCATGAGTTCCTTGACTCTGGCCCTAGTATGTGTTTTCTGTGGAATATCCAAATAATGAGAAACATATTCCATTATGTTTCTAATGTGCTTATCATATATAATTTAAAAATCCAGGACTTCCATGGTGGCGCAGTGGTTAAGAATCCGCCTGCCAATGCAGGGCACATGGGTTCAACCCCTGGTCAGGGAAGATCCCACATTCCGAGGAGCAACCAAGCCCATGTGCCACAACTGCTGAGCCTGGGCTCTAGAGCTTGTGAGCCACAACTACTGAGCCCGCATGCTGCAACTACTGAAGCCCACGTGCCTAGAGCCTGTGCTCCGCAACAAGAGAAGCCACCAATGAGAAGCCCGCGCACCGCAGTGAAGAGTCCCCCCACTCACTGCAACTAGAGAGAAAGCCCACGTACAGCAACGAAGACCCAACGCAGCCAAAAAATTAAAAAACAATAAAGTGAGCTAAAAAAAAAATCCATGTAGGCAAGAAAATACAGTATATAGAGACATTAATAATACTAGATCCCATTTCTTGAGACTGTACTAGAGTCTGTACTAGATACTATGCTAAGTGCTTTACACACATCTCACCTAATCCATTTAACAACACTCTAAATTATTGTTATTATCCCTGTGAAAGAGAATTCTAAAGACCCCCAAGATTCTCACTCCTTGGTATATACACCTTCTCCCAGATATTCAACCAACTACTAGGTACTTCTGTGAAGGGATTTTGCAGATGTAATTAAGATCCCAAATCAGTTGACTGTAAGAAAGGGAGATTATCCTCAGTGGCCCAAACTTCATCAGGTGAGCTCTTGAAAGGATCTGAGCTCTTCCAGGCAAAGGGGATTTGAAGCGTGAGAGGGATTTGGACATGAGGGAGAGCGTCTGTGCTGGCTTTAAAGATGGAGGGCACCACGGCTATGGTATGTGGGCAGCTTCTCGAGGCTGAGACTGGTTCCTGGCTGACAGCCAGCAGAGAAATGGGACCTCAGTCCTACAACCACAAGGAACTGAAAGCTGCCACAACCCCATGAACTCGGAAGAGCCTCCAAGCCTCAGGTGAGATCACAGCCACAACCAGCACCTTGCATCCAGCCTAGTGAGTGCTGAGCAGAGAACCCAGCCAGGCCTTCCCGGGACTTCTGACCTATAGAACTGTGAGCAAATAAATGGTGTTGCTTAAAGATGCTATGTGGTATTAGGTTATGCTCAATAGAAAACTAATGCAATGCCCGTTTTATAGGTGCAAAAACTGAGACATTATAAAGAATAGTAGGCAGACTAGCATGCAAAGAGAGAAAAGGGGGAAAATGAAAATTTCTTCAACTGGCTACTTTTGCATATTCAGTTTTTCATTAAGGCATAGATTTGCCCTGAAAAGCACTATGAATCCTCACTGCCTCATTTACTCTCAGAGAGAAGGCACATTTCTATTATTTTTTCTGCACTTCCCCAGAGAGATTAATGTTTTCCTTATTCACGTGATAATTCAAGATACACTAGAATTTTATTTTAAAGCAAGACTAGAACTTATTCTGTTGGGAATTGTTAGGGTTTGTGATGAGTAACCAATCATTCTGCTACCAGCCCTTTATCCAGAGTTAGCAGAAGGTCCCTAGCAGGGTCTGAAATACGAGTGGATTCAACTATTCAACCTACAGAAAAGCGACATGGGAGCTTCCTGAGTCTCTGCTTGTGCCCAGTACACAGTTTCTGAAATAGAAGCAAGTGCCTGGTTGGTGACCGTTCTTACCCTTGGAGTTTCCTAATGTGCTGGCACTGTTGTTAATTCAGAGGTTAGGAAGAGTGTTCCAAGTTAACTGTCCAATTAGCTCTACAACACAGAATTACACTGGGGGTGGTAGCTCAGGCATTGTGAACATAACAGTATAACTAAGTTTCCATAAAAAAAAAATACAGGCTAAGTAGTTCTCAAATGACTATTGAATAAGCTAGGAGGAAAATAATTCTCAATCTCACACACGCTTAAAAGCTCATCTCCCCCCCTTCTGCAACTTGGTGTCTTAACAAAGACTGTGAATGAGAAAACAATGGGATTTCAGTCTCCGTCTCCGATCATTTCTAGACGATCATGTACGCTGTGCTAAGCGCTGCACCGAGGGCTGTGGATGCTGTCAGCACGCAGCCAGATAAGACACAGCTCTCAGACCTCGAGGTGCTTACAGCCGTTTGGGATGTGGCTGGCACGGTGGAGACCAGCTGTCTCACCAAAAACGTCAACAACGATCACAGCACAAAGACACTTCCTACGAACTCCTCCCCAGCTGCAGGAGCCCACAGGCTTCCAAAGCACTTATTTTCAATGCCATTTCCTTTGTGCCCAGAGACAGTGGGACCACATAACCAGGGGCCCCTCTATTGAATGGGTTGTTTTCAATTTGCTCAATTAAGATTTCTTGGATCCTAGGTTCAGTCCTGGGAAGAGAATAGATATCTCCAGATTGCTATGCATTCTATGCATTTTTGTCAAAGCAGCGGAGGTACCCCAGAAGTGTTGTATATGAATAGTAGGGAAAAGTATAACCCTAAATTTATAATGATATTAGAATGTCCTCCAAATATCTCAAAAAGCCAAGATTTAGAAAACACATGTCCTGGTATTTTAGCCACCTGTGCTTGGGATATTAGATCACGCCCAAGTTTCCAAATTCTTGACAGTAAATTTAAAGGACCCTGGCTGTGGAGCCAACGTCAGATTTACTAGAACCCATTCTAATTTATACAACTTTTTCTTAGCTTTCTATCCCCCTATCATCATCAAATACTATTCGTTGAAAACCTATGGCACATGCTTAATACTAACTTTAAGAAGTGTAATTTTTTAAAAGGGTGATGTTTACATTGAGATGCATACTCAAGATGCATGTCAAGACTTACAAAAGCTAGTAACCACCATGGTGTATTTTTAGCCTTCCTTAATTAAGAATAAAATCACTCACTAGACTCTAAATTACATTGAGTTCCTTTCTTTCTTCCTCCCTCCCTCCCTCCTTCCCTCTCCCTCTCCCTCTCTCTTTCTTTCTTTTCACATTTCCACATCCTAACAAAAGATGTGAACATTAGGATGTCTTTTTTTCCGATTCACCAATAATCATCCATAAACTCACAGCCACAAGGAGGAAGCCCACATTTGGCTGGGGCTGAGGTGCCTGGTGACATGTGGAGTGGCAGTGTCCCCAGCTATCAGTAGAGATGCTTCTCCTTCCAAACCCGCTATTCTTCACGGAGTGGCTTTGAACACAGCACAGAGAGTGCCTATCAGTGATATGTGCCTCGCTTGTTGTTCTCATGGTCTGTTCCAGAAAGGAAGCATCAAACTTAAAAACTTATTTTCTGGGAGTTCGGATACAAGTAAGTTCCTTCAATTTATTTGCGGAATCTTATATAAAGCCAGGTTTTATAAAATGGAGAAAATATAACACCTGCATACAAGGGGGTTGATGATGTTAATATATTATTTTCAAGAAAAAGGAGGGTTATTTGGCTTCTGTAGCCAAGGTTTCTTCTCCTTCATAGACGGTCAGCATGTGGCCCTCCCCTACTTGAGCCTTCCCGTGGTACCAGGAAAGCCATGACTTTACACAGCACTTAAGGATGAAAAGTGCTAATGTAATTATTTTTATATTAAACGACAAACTGTTAGGATGCAAATAACTCTAGGAAATATAAAGTGAGAAATAAACACACACCCATCTGGGAAAGAAACAGCAGCCATCCCAAGGAGCTCCTAAGTTTAGGAAAGCTATTTTCTATTTTGCTTTTATAAGTTGGTTGGAAAAGGAAGCTTTATCATCTTTCAAAAGTCTTCTATATTGATAATAACATCTGGAGATTAGGAGTGTGAGATCTTAGGAATTTTAATGAGACTGTGATTCGCCCAAATGAACCCAAAGGTAAATGAGAAGCTTGGGGGGCAAAACACCCAGAAATTCTAAAACGTGTAATTGGTGGTCTACCTACTGATCAACTCCACGCCAACAATACTTCTCTTTTCTAGGTGATTTTGAACATTTTCCGGGACGCTGTCGTGTGAAAGTGGGTTTGGGAGAATGCACAGGGCGGGGCTGGAAAGAAAGTACAGTTTAGGGGGGGAACTTCACTTTCTTCTCTTTTTTTTTCCAGAATGACAAAGATAATATTCGATGACATGTTTTGAAGCACTCTAGAGTGCTTATTACATAGAAACTGGAAAATAATAAAACTAAAAATAGAGCTACCATATGACCCTGCAATCTCACTCCTGGGCATATATCCAGAGAAAACCATAATTTGAAAAGATACATGCACCCCAATGTTCACTGCAGCACTATTTACAGTAGCCAAGACATGGAAACAATCTAAATGTCCATTGATGAATGGATAAAGAAGATGTGGCACATTTATACAATGGAATATTACTCAGCCATGAAAAGAATGAAATAATGCCATTTGGAGCAACATGGATGGACCTAGAGATTATGATACTAAGTGAAGTACATCAGACAGAGAAATACAAATATCATATGATATAACTTATATGTGAAATCTTAAAAAAAATTACAAATGAACTTATGTACAAAACAGAAATAGACTCACAGACATAGAAAACAAACTTATGGTTACCAAAGGGGAAAGGGGAGGGGAGGGATAAATTAGGAGTTTGGGATTAACATATACACTACTATATATAAGATAGATAAACAACAAGGACCTACTGTATAGGACAGGGACCTTCACTCAATATTTTGTAATAACCTATAAGGGAAAAGGATCTGGAAAAAATAGATATATATGTATGTATAACTGAATCACTTTGCTGTACACTTGAAACTAACACAAGATTGTAAATCAATGATACTCCAATAAAAAAATTTTAAGATTTAATAAAGAAACAAAAAAAGAAAACATC
This sequence comes from Physeter macrocephalus, assembly GCF_002837175.3. Classification (NCBI taxonomy): domain Eukaryota; kingdom Metazoa; phylum Chordata; class Mammalia; order Artiodactyla; family Physeteridae; genus Physeter; species Physeter macrocephalus. Next base: position 3,188,140 of record NC_041220.1, read on the forward strand.
GGCAGGCGGACTCTCAACCACTGCGCCACCAGGGAAGCCCACTAAGCTCTTTCTTAATATGTCAAATATGTGGGTGATATCCACTATTGATGATTCATTTTACTATCATGAGTGAAGCATCTGTGTGCAGACTATGCAGAGTTGTGGGGGTCCAGGAGAGGCTTGAGGCCCCGTGAAGAAAGGACGGGCCCTTAGGAGACAAGGCAACCGGGACTGACCCGGGCGGACACTGCCTCAGGGAAAAGCGCTCGCCCTGATGAGCGCCTCGCCCAGCGGCTCCAGCGCCGTGTTCCGACTTGTTTCCTGTCACTTCCTCTCACACACGCTGGGCTCCCACGAAGTCCCTGAGCTCTCGGCCTGGGCTGAGATCCAGGCTCCATCACTGACCAGCTGTACGGCCTCAGGCAAGGGACCTCAGCTGTCAGTCTCTCCGACCCCTCCTCTGCAAGATGAAAACGATCACAGTGCCTTCCTCACATAGTAAATAGTCAACGGGAGCTCTTTTTAAAAAAATGTATTCTATTGGAGTACAGTTTGATGTACACTGTTGTGTTGGTTTCTGGTGTACAGCAAAGTGATTTAGTTATGTGTATTTTTTCATATTCTTTTCCATTATGGTTTATTATTAAGATATTGAATATAGGTCCCTGTGCTATACAGTAGGACCCTGTTGTTTATGTTTTATACATAGTAGTGTGTATATGTTAATCCCAAGCTCCTAATTTCTCTCTCCCTCACCCCCTTTCCCCTTTGGTAACCAAAAATTTGTTTTCTATGTCTGTGGGTCTGTTTCTGCTTCATAAATAAGCTCATTTCTGTCCTATTTTATTTTATTTTATTTTTTGGCTGCACTGCATGGCCTGCAGGATCTTAGTTCCCACACCAGGGATCGAACCCGTGCCCCCTGCAGTGGAAGCATCTAGTCTCAACCACTGGACCGCCAGGGAAGTCTCTCTGCCATATTTTAGATTCCACGTATAAGTGGTATCATATGATATTTGTCTTTCTCTGTCTGGCATACTTCACTCAGTATGACAATCTCTAGGTCCATCCATGTTGCTGCAAATGGCATTATTTCATTCTTTTTGCGGGTGAGTAATATTCCATTGTATACATGTGCCACATCTTCTCTCTCCATTCCTCTGTCGATGGACACTTAGGTTGTTTCCATGTCTTGGCTATTGTGAATAGTGTTGCTATGAACATTGCATGTATCTTTTTCTTTTTTAACATCTTTACTGGAGTATAATTGCTTTACAATAATGTGTTAGTTTCTTCTGTATAACAAAGTGAATCAGCTATACATAGCTTGTATCTCTTTGAATTATGGTTTTGTCTGGATATATGCCCAGGAGTGGGATTGCAGGATCATACGGTAGCTGTATTTTCAGTTTTTGAGGAATCTCCATACTGTTTCCCATAGTGGCTGCACCAATTTACATTCCCACAGTAAGAGCTCTTTTTATGTTTACTTTCTCTAAATAAATTCACAGTGAGAAAAATGTCTCATAAAGCAACCGACCTTGGATTGATTTATTCGACATCCATCAAGAAGTCTGTTCCCATGTCCATGAAACTCAGAGACGCCCTCTGTGTTCATAATACGGGAATTTGGGGCAGATAAACAGGAGGCAGGAGATTCAAAGCCTCGAAAAATTTCCTTTTTATTATATTACACTGTATCCCATATAAATATATTATTGACGCGTCCTCATTATCTTCTACACATCGTTCAAGGTATTATACCGTAGGCTATATTGGTTGTAATAGCTGTTATGAGTCACTGCTTTAATATTGTCTTTGGGACCACACCTATGAAGAGTCAGTCCTCAAGTCCAGTATCGCATTGTTTCTGTGGGAAAACCAAGTGTCAAATCATCTGGCCCTGAGGTCGGATGCAGGAGCAGAAAACAGGCATCGGGAGACCTGGGTTAAAGGAAGGCCAGGGGAGGGAGACACGAAACACTTAGCTACCAACCACTACGAACCCAGCTACGAACCACTTAGACACGCTCCTCAGTTTGAAACCAAAGGAATTGTTTCACTGGTCTCCATATACTGTTGCAGAAACAACACACATAGTTTGGCAGAGACCAAATCCATTAAAAAAAAAGAAAAAGAAGGGCTTCCCTGGTGGCGCAGTGGTTGAGAGTCCACCTGCCGATGCAGGGGACGCGGGTTCGTGCCCCGGTCCGGGAGGATCCCACGTGCCGCGGAGCGGCTGGGCCCGTGAGCCGTGGCCGCTGAGCCTGCGCGTCCGGAGCCTGTGCTCCGCAACGGGAGAGGCCACAACAGTGAGAGGCCCGTGTACCGCAAAAAAAAAAAAAAAAAAAAAAAACAGAAAAGAAAAAGAAGAAGAATGTACTGCTCCTAAATCTGAAAGAGTAACAAAAGCAGTGATCTTTACTGGTTTATTACACGTGTATCATCATTGCACTGCAGCCCCACATCCGAGCAGCAAATAGCCAAACGCAGAAAGACCCAGAAGAGAGACCCGATGTTGTCATTTTCACTGACCACTGCAATGTGGGAACTCTTTCAGGTGTCACTCAGCCTGGAAGTTACTATCTTTCGACCCAAATCCAGATGATCTATAGACCCCTTCCCAGTGCTCCAGAGAGGAGAGACCATTCCCGGCAGGAAGCAGCTGCCCCAGGCATGTTACTGAGAGCCTACTGCAGGTGTCCGAGCTTCCTGAGCTGCTGGTCTCACTGGAACCTAGAGCAGGAAATTAGGAAGAGCAGCTGTTCTGGCTATAAAAATCCACTAGGTGAAGGTTTGTGCTTAAAATCAAAGTTCTGAGTCATCTCAGCGGGAGCCACCGAGGAATCTCTGAGGTTAGACAGAAACAAAGTGCCCACCTTCGCGGGACTCTTACAGACACAGACGTCGCGGGGATGGGATCGAGGGCTACCAAGGACAAGGAGCCAGAGAGAGAAAAGGACGTGGATGGAGACGTTGCCCTGGGTGACAGGCATGAACCAGCTCCCTATCGAAGAGGTGTGAATTCATGGCACAGATGCTCACGTGTTATTTGTGATTAGGGGCTTGTTTCTAGCTCAAACGTCACTTCCAGACAAGTCTCATCGATCGGAAGGGCTGCCTGGAGCTCTGCGTTGATAAGGTATCCAAGTCTGGGGCTTGACTCAGAAGCTGACCTCAGGGGGCAGGGGATGGGAGCAGGCCCTGGGTGCGGGGTTGGGGGAGGCTAGCAGTCTTGGTGACAAATCCTAGGCCTTAGCTGGTGGGTAAATCACATGTGGTTCTTGACCTGTATGTACAGTCATTCTCAGTGCATCTTTTTGTTCTCATGATAAAGTTCTAAGTCCAAGGAATCCTTTAAGACTTGTTTAAGATCATTACCTGAGATAAGTACATCTTTGAAAACAATTACTGTCAAAATGCTGGGGCCAAGAAAATGCACGGATGACAGGTCGTCACAGCCTATGCCGAACAAGACCAGCTTCTGTGTGAGCCGTGGGGTCGGGTGGCGGGGTGGAGGTCTCCGTATGGCTGACACTCGGTCCCACCAGGGTTAAGAGGACCATGCTATCACACAGAGTGGGGACTTAGAGCCGTCTGTGAAATCCCATCAAAGGAAGCCGAATAGATCCCTTCCTGGAAGGCTAAGTCAAGGCTGACGTGAATCTTGCATTCCCAGCTACACACACTCAAGGCGGGCAGCAGATCAAGGGCTGTGCACAAAAGCCAGGCGCCACTGGAGAGAAGCAACAAGGCAACAGATGTCCTGGACTCTGTTCGAACTGGCTGCCTTGCTTTGGGTTTGTCCTCTTCTTGCTGGCGGCCACTTTTGACATCGAATCAAGTTTCTGATCTTCATCTTTATTGCCTGAGTGGAGTAAGACCCAGTTTAGGAACCTGAGCCCTCATTCTGTGTCACTGGCCCTGAGTGACATTAGGTACAAAACCACAGTCCCAGTCATTGAAATCGGGGTGTCAACCGCGTGCCGGGCGCCATGCAGAGCGCGTTCCCCACGCCCTCATATTCAGAAGTCACGACGTAACAAGAATCATACTAAGACATAGTCTTTTTTTTTCAGAAAAAAAACCCTGTGATTTTTATTGTAATTGCATGGGAATTATTTTTGTCAGTCCGATAGATTTGACATCTTTATGATATTGAATCTTCCAATTCATAAACATGACATATCTTTCCATTTATTTAGATCTTGTTTCAATAGTTTTATCATTTTTCTCCGTGTGTTGAACATCTTTTTTTTTATTGAAGTATAGTTGATTTACAATGTTGTGCCAGAATATCCTTTTTAAAGATCTGTTCTGACATACTTTGTATCTGTTGATGACACTGTAAGTAGTATCCTGTTTTATTGCATTTTCTGTCTGTTTCTCATATATAAAAATAAAATGCATTTTCGTACCTGGATTTTGTATCCTGTTGACTACCAGATTCTCTTATACTTTGAGGTATTCTATGTGGACAAGCATATTATTAGCAAATAATGTTAGCTTTGCTTCTTCCATTTCAATCCTTACACATTTTAGACTTTTTTTCCCCCTTACTGCCATGGTTAAGACCACCAGTACAAAGCTGAATGAAAAAATCATGATTTGGGGAATCTGTGTCTTGTTCCTGATCTTAAAGAGAAATGCTTTCAATGTTTTATCATTCAGTATTGCTATTGTTATAGGTTGTTTTCTTTTTTTTTGTAGATTGTCAGATTAGGGAAGTTCTCTTTTATTCCTAACTTAACCTAAAAGGGTTTTCGCTTTTTGGGTTTTGTATGTAAGTAGGAAAACCTTATGCTGGGAAGTTAAGAAACATATAAGACATAGAGCCTTGATGTGTTCCAGGCACGGTGCCCAGCACTTTACAAATGTTTCTTTACGACAGCCTGATGAAGCAAATGCGCAGATTCACGATGAAGAGGCACAGAGGTCAAGGAACTGGCCAAGGCCGCTCACAGCTAGCAGGCGGCAGGAGTGGGGTAGGAATTCAGGTGGTCTTAGGAAGTGCGCACTCTAACACCGCCACGGGGCAGGGGAGGCACGGAGACCCAGGGAGAGGAACTCAAGCCCAGGGTCGCAGAGCTGGGCCTGACTCAGGCAGGAGTGGAACCCATGTCCTGACCTCAAAGACTGAGCTCCCAGCTTCGCTCCTGTACTTGCCGAGGGTCGGCCAGAAAAAGGCTTTTTCCTTTGTTAACCTTTACTATATGAGGCTGTACTGTATTGCCTTAAGAAATCCAGTTACTGCGTCGTTGATACATATTTTCAGGCAAAGGCTCACCTGGGAAAAAAGTCTGAGTTCTCAGATTTTGCTTCTAAAATCACCCGTGCTCTCTCCTGTTTCAGAGGAGAACGTGTGGGGTCACGCCCGCATCCACACCACCAAATGGAGCTAGACAAGTTTTCTAAGAGCCCTCCGACTACGAGCCCTGGATGGTCTGATTCAAAGGCATGGTCCACGCAGTGGCTTCTAAAGCTCTGGGGCTGGTTTCTAGGTTGGTGGATGAAGCCCAGCACAGGCTGCTGCTTTAACACCACCCACTCACCAAGCCTTGCAAGGACGGGGGAGCGTGTGTGAATGTCACAGCATAGATGGGAATCTGGGTGCATTCCAAAGCCAAGTGCAAATGCTCTTGGATCGCCCTGGGCTTCATCCCCTTCACACCTCTCCTTGCCGCTACTAAGGGACGAAGCGAGTGATAGCAGCAAGTACCTTTATTCACACACTCATTTTTCTGCAAAAACTCCAGTGCCATTGCTTCTCAAGGACAGGTCGAGAACATGACGCTTCCTACGAAGCAAACTCAGAAAGCATTCAAACCAGAAAACAATGTGCAAGGAGGAGCGTAAATTTAAGAAAAATACCTTAACGTGAAAGCCAGTCTGGAGCCTTGTTTTGTTGATAAACTCATACACTGGTATTCCCCAACCAATTTCACCAACATACTCAGGTTTATATTTGGCTGGCAAGCTTCTCTTTGAGGCAGGCCTCTGTAAATATCTGAGATCTCCAGTTTTTTCTAATGCAGGACGCTTTTCTCCTATATAGGAAGTATGCTGAGCAACTTTAGGGAGATGATCCTTTACATAATCTGGGCCTTAAAACAGAAAGAAAAAAACACTTAAAAAAATCTCCACACTTTATTCTAAGATGCTTTATTCTAAATGGTGGAAATAATAATAGCTAATGCTTGTATGTCATTGACTATATTCTGGGTCCTCTCATAAGCCTTTTAGATGTGTTAATTCAATTACTCCTTGTAATAAGCAAATGAACCTGGGAGTATTATTTCCTGCAGTTTCTAGGTGGGGACGAGGCCCAGAAGGCTTGGTTCCTCGTCCAGAGTCACAGCTAATGAGCCGACAGGCTGTCTTGTGGTTTCCTTTATAACCAACTTAATACAGACACGTTCTCTTTTTAAAATTTATTTTATTGGAGTACAGTTGATTTACAATGTTGTGTTAGTTTCTGCTGTACAGCAAAGTGATTCAGTTATACATATACATATATATATTCTTTTTTTTTTTTTTTTTTTTTTTTGCCGTATGCGGGCCTCTCACCGTTGTGGCCTCTCCCGTTGCGGAGCGCAGGCTCCGGAC
>NC_041220.1:3194845-3216290 GCF_002837175.3 Physeter macrocephalus
CCCGGACCGGGGCACGAACCCGCGTCCCCTGCATCGGCAGGTGGACGCGCAACCACTGCGCCACCAGGGAAGCCCCATATATATATTCTTTTTCATATTTTTTCCATTATGGTTTATCCCAGGATACTGAATATAGTTCCCTGTTCTATACAGTAGGGCACTGTTGTTCATCCATTCTTTATATAATGGCTGGCATCAGCTAGCCCCAAACTCCCACTCCATCCCCCCCACCCCTCAACCTTGGCAGCCACAAGTCTGTTCTCTATGTTTGTGAGTCGGTTTCTGTTTCATAGTTAGGTTCATTTGTGTCGTATTTTGGATTCCACATATAAGTGATATCATATGATATTTGTCTTTCTCTGTCTGACTTACTTCACTTCGTATGATAATCTCTAAGTTCATCCATGTTGCTGCAAATGGCATTATTTTGTTCTTTTTTATAGCTGAGTACTATTCCATTGCAAATATGCACCACATCTTCTTTATGCATTCCTCTGTCAATGGACAGATGAATTGTTTGTTTCCATGTCTTGGCTGTTGAATAGCAGACACAGTCTTTACACTAAAACTCCTCACTAATACCACATTTGCAGGATGTTGGTCTTTAGACATCGAGATGTTTTTATCTAGAGAGATAAAATCCTGAAATGAGGATTAGAAAATTCCCCAAATGTATTAGAAGCCATGGGAAGATGGAGAAAATTGTCAGATGAGGAGGACAGCTCATAACGGATGACTCCCCAAAGCAGGGCATTTAATATACACTGGTATTTTAAATGTAAGACAATGAACAAAGGAATCAATGAATTGTGGAAGTGGGTGAAGCAAAAATAAGAGGAGGTCTGGGAGAAGATGGCTTACGTACACTTGGTGTTGAAAGCCGGTGATGTGAACATGTAACGAGGAGCCAGAATGGTCCCGATCAGAGCAGACAATGACCTGCTGGCCCAGGAAGCGTTTCAGAAGTCCCGGAACCAAAGCGGCTGCAGGACTGTCTGGGCAGGTTGGGGGACACAAAGAGGAAACGTCACTCCTCTCACCCAAGGTGAGCCCCAGACCTTGGAAGCGGAGGCTGCGCTGTGGTCACGGCGTCACCTGGCCCTTCCGGACCCCGTGGCCGCTCTCGCTTTGTCTTGGGTCGTGGAGCTCGGGGTTTGCAGGCAGCACAGGTGGGCGGGGTTGACCACGTGCTCCGAGGCAGCGGCCGGTGTGGTTACAAGTCTGTGCCTGGAAACGTCACCCAAGCTTTCCAAGGGCTGAACGTGTGAGAAATCGCTCCCCGGACCCAGCCTTTGGGCAGACGTTGCCCCAGCTTCCCAGTCACCGCGGCTCCCGTCACGCCTGCGTGTTCACCGTGCCTCATTTCCCGTGATGGACCCATCGTGGCCCCAGGTTCTCACTCAGGGAAAGTATCGGATGGCCCAAGCATGAAAAACTGTTTTCTCTCCCAATCTGACGGCTGTTGAGGGCTCACCTGCAAAACTCCTGCCATAAGGAAAATTTTGCAATCTCCTCCAAACAGGATGAAATTACAACTGTATTAGTCTTGCTGGAATTTCAGGGCATTTTGAGGCCGGTGTTTTCCAAATGTTCCCCTAATGCTGCTCCCAGGAGTGACCATGACAAAGCCTGGGCGTGAACTGGGGGTTCTCTATTGTCAAATACACTTGCGAACACTATCCGTTTGCTGTTGAGAGAGTCCCAGCATATGAAAGCGTGTTAAAAGTTCTGAGAAATCCGGGCTTCCCTGGTGGCGCAATGGTTAAGAATCCGCCTGCCGATGCAGGGGACACGGGTTCGAGCCCTGGTCCGAGAAGATCCCACATGCCGCGGAGCAACTAAGCCCGTGCACCACAACTACTGAGCCTTCGCTCTAGAGCCTGCGAGCCACAACTACTGAGCCCATGTGTCACAACTACTGAAGCCCGCGTGCCTCGAGCCCGTGCTCCAAAACAAAGAGAAGCCACCACAATGAGAAGCCCACGCACCGCAACGAAGAGTAGCCTCCGCTCAGCCACAACTAGAGAAAGCCCGCGCACGGCAGTGAAGACCTAACACAGCCAAAAATAAATAAATAAATTTATTTTTTAAAAAAAGTTCTGAGAAATCCTGCGGTAAATTAACCTGTTTGCAAATATGTAATCCAGCGTTTCCCAAACTTATCTAAACATGGATCCTTTTCCTCGTTGGGTCACCTGTATGCATCCTGCAGACACCAGCAGATTTGGGAAAATATTGATCCTCCATGTAATTTTCGGTTGTTGCTAAAACTTTGTCATCACCTCACACTACTGCAAAAGTGAGAGCAGACGTATATCTATAGTTATGCCTTGTCACTCTGCAGACCACGATACATTTTTTAAAAGAGCAATTACTTGACAGCTGAGTCTAAACACTTCGTTTTAGACAGAATCGTAGAAAGTGAACGTGCTTTACAAGCCAAGTGTGGGGAGAGGAGCTCCCCAGAGAATCTAGCTTCTCTGTGGCATTTCAGTTGAGTCACTGGACTGTCCTGAAACCCCATGTCCTCATGTGTGCTTTAGAAATAGCGTGATGCAGCGTGAATGGCACAGGAAGTTCTGGGACATCCCTCCCTGGCTGCAGAGCTGACGCAGGCACCCGCCTATACAGCAGAGGCAGCTGGGCATCACCGTCCGCGGTGGGCCAGGTTCACGGCCCTTCCCTGGAGCCGGCCCGATGCTCTCACCTAACCAAAAAATCCACTCTCACCACCCAGCCAGCAACGCAGACATGGGGTTTCCCTGATGGGCAGTTCCACGGGTGTTTGGCTTTAAATGACCCGTATTTTCCTCCCCTAACCCTCAACAGAGAAAGAAAGTTCCATCCTGAGGCAGATGTCTCTTTCTGACTTCTCTCCTCTGCATTTGCAGTGTTTCAATTAATTAACGAACTCATTCCTTTATTCTCTCACTGACTGATTCATTCCTTCAACAAATATTTATTGAACTGTACGCCAGGCACCATTCCGAGTGCTGGGCATACAGCAGCGAACAAAGCCAAGACCCTGCCTTCAAGGAACTTCTCTTGTGTTTGAGAGGCAGGTGATGCTTGTAAAGAGTCCTTCAGCATCTTTCATCTGGCTTATCACAGTAACCTCCTAACTACTCTTGGCCCTAGCTTCTCTCCTATCCAATCCATCCTCCACGCAGCTGCCAGGAGGAATCTAAAGCGGAGGTAAAATAACATATCTCTTCTCCTAAAAAACATGAAATGGTTTTCTATAATGGTGCCTATAATTTTTTTCATCCAGATTGCCTAGCATTTCTGACTAGTGTCTTCATAAACTGAGCCAAGCCTACTGATGGAGTCTTACCTTCCTTCACCTTTTCTCATTATCAAAACTCATCTTTCAAGGCTTACTGTGAGTGCTGCCTCTTCTGGAAAACATCCCTGATCCCACCAAGTCAAAATCAGACACTCAGCGTGCTGCATTCACAGGAGTTTCTTTATTTCATCTTTAAAAATATCATACTTATTGGATCTACTCCATTTGTAATCTCCTCGAGGGTAAAGGGTATATTTTATTTATCTCTGTGAACACTTAAAAAAAATTTTTTTAGTTGAAATAGATTTGACATATAACATTGTGTACATTTAAGGTATACAACATGTTGATTTGATACATTTATATATTCTAATATGATCGCCATTGTAGTGATAATTAGCACATCTATCATTTCTTTTTAGTGGTTGGACTAATTAAAACTAGTCTCGGGCTTCCCTGGTGGGGCAGTGGTTGAGAGTCCGCCTGCTGATGCAGGGGACACGGGTTCGTGCCCCGGTCCGGGAGGATCCCACATGCGAGGACCCCACATGCCGCGGAGCGGCTGGGCCCGTGAGCCATGGCCGCTGAGCCTGCGCGTCCGGAGCCTGTGCTCCGCAATGTGAGAGGCCACAACAGTGAGAGGCCCGTGTACCGCAAAAAAAAACAAAAACAAAAAACTAGTCTCTTAGCAAGTTTGATGATAATAATACCATATTGTTGTCCATACTCACTATGTGGTGCATTAGATCTCTAGGCTTATTTGCTACTCTTTGCAAGTTTGTACCTTTAAACAACATTTGTCCTATCCAACCAATTCCCAGCCCCTGGTAACCACCATTCTGCACTTTAAGTGCGTGGCTCTTTTAGATTCTACATATAACTGAGATCGTACAGTATTTGCCTTTCTCTGTCTGACTTATTTCACTAAGCATAATGTCCTCAAGGTCCATCCGTGTGGTCACAAATGGCAGATGTCCTCTTTCTCATGGTTGAATTATATATATATATATGATATATATATAATATACACACATATAATCTCTGTAAAGTCTTAATTGCCAGCACAGTGCTTGGAACATAGTAGGTCCTCAAGAAGCATGTGTTGAATGCTAAAGAGAATTGTTTGTTGAATAAGTGAATTAAAGAATTCCACCATAAGATGGGAAGTATATAAAGTCATGCTGAGGGAGAAACAAGCAGTTCTTTAAATATCTATAAGCAATCTAATTTCCAGAACTGCCTTAGACCCTCCTAGTCTGGACTTCATGATTCAACAGTTCAGGGTAAGGTCAGAGAAAGGACTGCTTTTCACAACATATATTCTGCATAGTTGGAGGCACAGAGAAGGATGAGTGCTCACAGCAATATCACTTCGTCCCATAATATGGCCCCATGAGGCCAATTCTCCAGTTCAGTGACCAAAATGAAACACACCAAGGAAATAAATCGAAAGGCATCGAGTGGAACACGGAAATGAGTGTTTTAACACGTATATTTGAAAATATGTTGACAATACGGGTATAAATTGGCCATTACAGATGTGCCATGCAGAACAGCAGGGTTTGTCGGGGGAAGCAAGCCAAGGCAAAGGTCAGAGGGAGGGATGTGAAATATGAAGCAAACTCTAAGGGACACATCTGACATATGCACGTGGGGAAAGGAGAGGAGATGATAATCGTTATAACTGCTAATGTGCACAGGACTCCCCATTTCTAACAACTGGTACACGGTGGACTCGTGGACAGGAACAGTTTTAAACTCCGTATTTCAATGCGATTCATGCAGTTATTCAATAGGTCTAACCATCGGATGACCTGGAAGACTCAGTTTGTCGATATGCGTTTGGAAGATGGCGGAGTAGGAAGGTCCCGATCTCATTCCCCTCCCCCCGCCACCGGCACGCCAAAATCACCACTATTTACAGAGCAACTATGGATGCAAAAGACCAGAAGACTAGCAGAAAAGATCGTCTACGACTAAAGATATAAAGAAGGAATCTCAGTCACACGGAGAGAAAGGAAGGAGACACAGCATCCCCAGGTGGGTGACCCACAGATGAGAGGATAATCCCAAATGGACAGGTGCACCATACAGTCTAAAGAGACCTCGTTCTCCTCCTGCAGCAGCATTGTCTGCTCTCAGGACAGACATTATTATTCCCGGAAGCGGTAAAGTACAGCTTGGTCCGTGTTTCATGCGTGAGCTCAGGGTCCCCAGCTATTTTAGGAGCGTGTCTTGTCTCTCTGCTTGTCAAGCAGCCCCGCGTTAGTTCCCTTAGAGACTCAAACTGTCTTCTATTTGCTTCAAACTTCCAAAGCATCCTGGGCGGTGCAGTGCAATAAGCAAATGCTTGGTAATATTTGTTGAAAGATCGACTACTTTAACATTAAGTTGCTGATGTAATCCAAAAGTATAAAATTCCGTACTTTTCCATGTGAACACAGAAAAAAGGCAGGCTCAAACGTTTCGTAAACATCTCTGGACTTTTACTTGAAAAATAAAGCTGACAGACTCATCTTGACAAAACTGCAACCAGGTGATTCTCTACATGTTTATCTCACCTGAAGACAAAATCTAAGTAGATAATAATAAATAGGTTTCAGACTTCCCTGGTGGCGCAGTGGTTAAGAATCCGCCTGCCAGGCTCTATTTACAATAGCCAGGACATGGAAGCAACCTAACTGTCCATCAACAGATGAATGGATAAAGAAGATGTGGCACATATATACAATGGAATATTACTCAGCCATAAAAAGAAATGAAACTGAGTTATTTGTAATGAGGTGGATAGACCTGGAGTCTGTCCACAGATGTAGAGAACAAACGTATGGACACCAAGGGGGGAAACCGCGGTGGGGTGGATGGTGGTGTGCTGAACTGGGCGATTGGGACTGACATGTAGACACTGATGTGTATAAAACTGATGACTAATAAGGACCTGCTGTATAAAACAAACAAACAAATAAGCAAAGAAAACAACTAATATTAAACTTTCTTTGGGTTATTTGTATGGAAATATGTTAATATAAATGTTTCAGACATTACATGAAATTTAAAAAAAAAAAAAAAAAGAATCCGCCTGCCAGGACAGAAGTTGAGACACAGATGTAGAGAACAAACGTATGGACACCAAGGGGGGAAACCGCGGTGGGGTGGATGGTGGTGTGCTGAACTGGGCGATTGGGACTGACATGTAGACACTGATGTGTATAAAACTGATGACTAATAAGGACCTGCTGTATAAAACAAACAAACAAATAAGCAAAGAAAACAACTAATATTAAACTTTCTTTGGGTTATTTGTATGGAAATATGTTAATATAAATGTTTCAGACATTACATGAAATTTCTAAAAAAAAAAAAAAAGAATCCGCCTGCCAATGCAGGGGACACGGGTTCGAGCCCTGGTCCGGGAAGATCCCACAGGCTGCAAGGCAACTAAGCCCGTGCGCCACAACTACTGAGCCTGCGCTCTAGAGCCCGCAAGCCACAACTACCGAACCCGCATGCCACAACTACTGAAGCCCACGTGCCTAGAACCCATGCTCCGCAACAAGAGAAGCCACCGCAATGAGAAGCCCGCGCACCACAGCGAAGAGTAGACCCCGTTCGCCACAACTAGAGAAAGCCCGCGTGCAGCAACGAAGACCCAACGCAGCCAAAAATAAATAAATAAATAAATTTACCAAAAAAAAAAATACATAGGTTTCATTGTTTTGGTTTGGTTTTGACTTGGAATTTTCCTGTATAAATGCGTGTAAAATAGTCAATTTATTATAAGGAACTCTTTACCATTCACGGAGACGGTACTCAGACGTTCCCATGAGAAAAGATATTAAGATGTATGTATGTAAAACTAATAAAACCCCACCAGAACACTGCAAGTAACAGGAAGTCATCACAAATGAATGAAATAATAAGAGAAATCATTGTGTCATATTGTAAGATCTGAGGTCTGAGGAATCTGGGCTCGCTTAAGGCCCAGCGATGTCCTCAGAAGAACAGACTCTTCCCAGGTCTGTGCTCTGCATCCTCAGGGTACCAGGCTGCCTTCAGGCAAGCTCCCCTTGAGGCTCCAAGGAGGCTGTCACAGCTCCAGGTATCATAATGCAGGTACCATATGGTACCTGCATAATATTATGCAGGTACCATAATGCCCAAGAGGGGTTGTGTGTGTTTCACCAGTGGAGAAGCCCTTCCTCGAAAACAACAGGTGAATTCCTCTCTCATTTTATTGGTCAGAACTGAGTCATTTATCTCTTCCTAAAACCAAGCACTGGGAGAGGACTGGGGTTTCAGAGCCTGGCATGAATGAATCAGGGTTTAACCCTGAGTCATATGAGCCCAAATTATGCAACCAAACAAAACGGTGGCTCCCTGGAAAGGAGGAGGATGTGAGGCCCCTGACTTGCCTGCTACAGAGCAGATAGGGAAACTCCTCACAGAAAAGAGGAAACCACACACCCAATGTGACTTTTTTTTACTGCTTTACAATCTACTTTTAATACCACATACAATGATTTGAAGTCACTACCATCTGGTTCTCGATCACATGCTGAATTATAATTCATTTGGTGTTTAGGCTCTCACGCATGAGGATATGACTTTACACGGAAACAGAGAAATGGAGGCCAGCCAGGGGCCCCGTCAGAACTCACCTTCACAAAATGCAGGGGAGAGAGGGCCGTGTTCCTCTCAAACCCTCTGAGCTAGAGCAGAGGTGGGCAAACTGCTGTGAAGGGCCAGCGAGTAAATGTTTCAGACTCTGGGGCCTTAGCATGTCTGTCACCACAACTCAGCTCTGTCTTTGCAGCACAAAAACGAGCCATAGGGACTTCCCTGGCGGTCCAGTGGTTAGGACTCTGCGCTTCCACTGCAGGGGGCGCGGGTTCGGTCCCTGGTCGGGGAGCTAAGAGCCCGCATGCCTCAGGGCACAGTTGACTATCCTCTGATCTGGAGCGTGTCTCATATTTGCCTTTTATTTGACACTTCTCCATGCGCATTTTAGACAGAAAGCTTCTCCATTTGTTAGAGTCAAATAGTTGAGTACATCACTGCAAAAATAAGTATCTCGTTGAAATGCACTATTTTGCATCAAAGAGGCTACCTTTTATTTGTACAAAAGGTCCCAGAGAAAGTGTTGCTTTATTCTACTCTGCTGGTGTTAATTTGGCCCATCTCATTTCTGACTCTGTGATCACTGATTTTCTTATTATTAGAGTTGTGTAAGTGACAGTGAGGAGATGCAAATATAGTTAACCTGCCAGTGCAGATAAAAAATAGAAAACTGGAGCTTCCCTGGTGGCGCAGTGGTTGAGAGTCCACCTGCCGATGCAGGGGACGCGGGTTCGTGCCCCGGTCCGGGAAGATCCCACATGCCGCGGAGCGGCTGGACCCGTGAGCCACGGCCGCTGAGCCTGCGCGTCCGGAGCCTGTGCTCCGCAGCGGGAGAGGCCGCAGCAGTGAGAGGCCCGCGTACCGCAAAAAAAAAAAAAAAAAAAAAAAAAAGAAAAGAAAAGAAAATTGGGTGGGATGATAAATGATACAGATACACTGGGAAGAATACCACGAGGTAAGAACGGCACTGGCTTACCGCTGAACAGGCATGCATTGCTCTGAGTAATCATGGTGATCACCGCCTAATCCAGAGAAAAGAGTTTAACTAACTCTAGGCTGCGTGGGAACAGCTGCTATGGATTGTACAACGTACCATCGACTTAGTACTAGGTTTGCTTCAAAAAGAGAAAAGAAAAGGAACTTACTACTTTAAATGCAGGCATTGATAGCAAGGCACATCACAATTACAGACAAGTTAAAATGTAATTTACGAAAATAACACTTCTTAGCCTTCATGAAATATGGCCATTTCCTTCTCTATCCCCTGGATAAACAGGACATCAGGAAAGGATTGTTTATTTCTAGATGGCAGTAAGTGACTTCAGTTTAGACCAGGGCACTTTAGACTAGTAAGTGGTGTTTCTCCACCTTGTAAATTATATAATAAATGAGTAAAAATGGCTTTAAAATGGCTGAAAGTAGGTTGTAAGAAAAACATGGGAACTTGCTATTGGGATTATTGAGAAATGTTTAATTGTAAAAAAGCAGGTAAGCAGTAATCAACAGATAGGTACTCTTTACACTTCTGTATCTTTTAAAAAAAATTTGTATTGAAGTATGGTTGATTTACATGTGTTAATTTCTGCTGTATGGCAAAGTGACTCAGTTATACATATAAATACATTCTTTTTTATATTCTTTTCCATTATGGTTTTTCCCAGGATATTGAATATAATTCCCTGTGCTATACAGTAGGGCCTTGTTTATTACCCATTCTATACATTTTTGTATCTTTTTTATTATATCTTTACCCTTTTCTACTCAGCCAGCCAGGGAACTGGCTGTGTTCCCAGATACTAGTTAAGGAGATTGAAATGAAACAAGTCCTCATTTATTCCAAGAACAGATTCACTACATTGTGGCACTTTGCTTTTAAAACGGGTCTGTGAACAGGTGAAATATTAGACTCACAAAGCCACGTGAGAGCAGAGATTATACATTAAAAACTAAGTTAAAGTTCCTTATCAGTCCATATCTGCATGTCCTTACTTTGCGGATCTACTCTCCCCTCCCTGTGAGCAAACATTTTCTTCTCGAATCAACTTGGTGCAGCAGGAAGAGCCCTTGGACAGGAGGACAATGACATTGGAACTTTGGTCTTGGCATGGCTGCCACGCTGAGAGGACCTGGGAAAATCCTCACATCCTCCTTGGTTAATACCATTTCTTCTTCTTTTAACAACTTTGTTGAAGTGTAACTGACATACAATAAACTGCATGTATTTAAAGTGTGCAATTTAAGTCTTACAAACATGTACACACATGAGCAGGGTGCCACATAAATACAGAACACCCAGTTAAGTTTGAATTTCAGATAAACACTAAGTATTTTTTTTTAGTATAAGTATGTTCCAAACATTGCATGGTACATACTTATACTAAAAATAGTCTTTATCTGAAATTCAAATTTAGTTGGCGCCTTATATTTTCACTTGCTAAATCTGGCAACCCTATCCATGAAATATCACCACAATCAAGATAAAAAGCATATCCATCACCCCCAAATTTTCTCACCCGCCTTTGGAAATTCTACCTTTTCCCACCCCCTGTCCTCTCCTACACCCAGGCAGCCACTTATCTGCGTTCAGTTCCTATAAATTAACTTGGATTTTCTACAATTTTATATAAATGGCATCATATAGCATGCACTCTCTTTTTAAAAAATTTTTTTATTGAAGTATAGTTGATTTACAACATGTGCCAATCTCTGCTGTACAGCAAAGTGACTCAGTTATACACATATATACATCTTTTTATATTCTTTTCCATTATGGTTTATCACAGGATATTGAATATAGTTCTCTGTGCTATACGGTAGATCCTTGTTGTTTATCCATTCTATATGTAATAGTTTGCATCTGCTAATCCCAAACTCCCAGTCATACCCTCCCCTGCCCTTGGCAACCACAAGCCTGTTCTCTATGTCTGAGTCTGTTTCTGTTTGGTACAATAGATAACTTCATTTGTGCCGTATTTTAGAGTTCACATATAAGTGATATCATATGGTATTTGTCTTTCTCTTTCTGACTTACTTCACTTAGTATGATAATCTCTAGTTGCAACCATGTTGCTGCAAATGGCATTACTTCATTCTTTTTTATGGCTGAGTAATATTCCATTGTATATATGTACCACATCTTCTTTATCCATTCCTCTGTTGATGGACACTTAGGTTGTTTCCATGTCTTGGCTATTGTGAACAGTGCAGCTATGAACATAGGGGTGCATGTATCTTTTTGAATTATAGTTTTGTCTGAGTATATTCCCAGGAGTGGGATTGCTGGGTCATATGGTAATTCTATTTTTAGTTTTTTAAGGAACCTCCATACTGTTTTCCATAGTGGCTGTACCAACTTACACTCCCACCAACAGTGCAGGAGGGTTCTCTTTTCTCCACACCCTCTCCAGCATTTGTTATTTGAAGACTTCTTAATGATGGCCATTCTGACTGGTGTGAGGTGATACCTCATTGTAGTTCTGATTTGTATTTCTCTAATAATTAGTGACGATGAGCAGCTTTTCATGTGCCTTCTGGCCATCTGTACGTCTTCTTTGGAGAAATGTCTATTAAGGTCTCCTGCCCGTTTTTCTATTGGGTTCTTTTGTTGTTGTTGCTGAATTGTATGAACTGTTTGTATATTTTGGAGATTAATCCTTTGTCAGTTGCTTCATTTGCAAATATTTTCTCCCATTCTATAGGTGGTCTTTTCATTTTGTTTATGGTTTCCTTTGCTGTGCAAAAGTTTGTAAGTTTGATTAGGTCCCATTTGTTCATTATCATTTTTATTTCTATTGCCTTGGGAGACTGACCTAAGAAAACATTGGTACGATTTATGTCAGAGAATGTTTTGCCTAACAGCATGCACTCTCTTTTGTCTGGCTACTGACGCTAAGCATAATTATTTTGAGATCATCCATATTATTATAACATGTACCAATAGTTTATTCTTTTTTACTGCTGAATAGTGTCTTCTTGTATGGATATGCAGTAGTTAGTTTATTCATTTTCCTGGTGATGGACTTTTGGGTTGTTTTCAGCTTGGGGTGGTTACAAATAAAGCTGCTGTAAACATCTGCGTACAGATCTTTGTGTGGACACATGCTTTCATTTCTCATAGGTAAATTCCTAGGCGTGGAGCAGCCGGATCACACAGTAGGTGTATTAACCGAAGAAACTGCCAAACTGCTCCCCAAAGTGGCCACAGCCTTTTGCATTCCCGCCAGCAGCGTTCTCCTGAGAGCTTCCTCCGCATCCATGCCGAAACTTGATAGAGTTGGTCTTAATTTTTGCCCTTCTAATAAGTGGGTGGTGGTTATCGCATTGCAATTTTAATCTGCACTTCTCTTATGACTAATAATGTTGAGTATCTTGTGCTGATTTGCCATCTGTATATCTTCTCTAATGAAAGGTCCAACTCTTTTGCTCATTTTTTAATTGGGTTGTTTTCTTATGGAGAGTTTTGAGAGTTATTTACATATTCTGGATACAAGTCTTTTATCAATATGTACTTTGCAAATATTTTCTTCTAGTCTGTCATTGTATTTTTATCCTCCTAACAGTGTCATATGATATCGCTTATATGTGGAATCTAAAACAAAAATGATACAAATGAACTTATTTACAAAACAGAAACAGACTCACAGACATAGAAAACAAACTTATGGTTACCAAAGGAGAAAGGTGGGCAGGAGGGATAAATTGGGATTTTGGGATTAACAGATACACACTACTATATATAAAATAGATAAACAACAAGGACCTACTGTATAGCACAGGGAACTCTGCTCAATATTCTTTAATAATCTAAATGGGAAAAGAATTTGAAAAAGAATAGATACATGTATATGTATAACTGAACCACTTTGCTGTACACCTGAAACTAACACAACATTATAAATCAACCATAGTCCAATATAAAATAAAATTTTTTTTTAATATTTGAAATGAGGGACTTCCCTGGTGGTCCAGTGGTCAAGAATCTGCCTTCCAATGCCGGGGACGCAGGTTCCATCCTTGGTCGGGGAATTAAGATCCCACATGCTGCAGGGCAACTAAGCTCGCCTGCCACAACTACTGAGCTCGTGCGCCTCAACGAGAGAACCTGCGTGCCTCAAACTACAGAGCCCACGTGCTCTGGACCCCGCGCGCCACAACTAGAGAGAAGCCTGGCGCCTCAACGAAGACCCAGTGTGCCGCAACTAAGACCCGACGCAGCCAATAAAGTTAATTAAATAAATATTTTTTAAAAGAATGTAAAAACTTATTTTAAAAAAACAAAAAAACTTTAAAAAATATTTGAAATGAAAAAATAAATAAAGACTATCCTTTCTCCACTGAATTCCCTTTGCACCTGTGTTTTAGTGCTACACACACACACACACACACACACACACACAGTGTTAGTTAACTGGGTCCCTATGTAAAATATATTTCTTACTCTGGGCTGCAGTCAGAAAACTTTGAATGCCACCGATGTAATGGTCACCCGAATTACTTTTTTTCCTCTCTGCTTTGGTCTCTTAATCATACTTCTCACTTGTACACATTCAATCCTCCCTACTTCTTCCATTTTCACTGTGCCTCTGAAACTTCATTTTCGGTGGAAGCGTATTTGTCATCACCTCAGGACACTATTGCTTTCACTGCCTCTTCAATTGTTCCCTCGTCTCTGTCGTTCAGGAAAGTGATGAAATGCTTTATTTCTCCCCACCAAGTTTATATAACGCTCTGTGTAATTCACACTCTGCCCTTTCATTCAGTATGTCTTATGGTTTGCAGTTGGTTTACAGCAAACCATTTCCTTTTTCATTTGTTTTGCTTTATTGGAAGGCATCATGGTGTGGGAAAGAGAGAACGGGCCATACTTCATCTGAATTCTATTTCAGACTAGGTTTGTCACTTTCTTCAAAAGACTGCTTCTCAGGCTCAGTTTCTTTATCTGAAAAATGAAACGACATCTAACGACCTCATGCAGTTGTTGTAAGAATTCGGAGCTATTGTACGTAGGCTATGTAAGCCGTGTCTATACATGAACCTGGCACACAGCAGATGTCTGGTGGTGGCTATTATCATATTATCTACCTTCTACCCATTTCTGCTATTTCCATCACCTTCTGCCCTGCCCTATCTTCCTCTCTGCTAATGCTAATATACAAGATTAGGCCTGAGATAACTAAATGCGATGCCCTGAACGATTATAGTGAGAGATGTTTAATGATATTACACAGGAAGCACCATGGTGCCAAACAGATGGACATCAGATTTAATCTTACTCTAAAAAAGAAAAAGACTCTTCTTCCACAAAAGAGAACTTACAATCTTCTTCCCATTGTCAAGGTGGACAGAATACTCCTCTCTAAAGAGAACATGGGGGGAGGGAAAAATTAGGAGTTTGGGATCAACATATACACACTACTATATAAAAAATAGATAATCAACAAGTACAGCACAGGGGGCTCTACTCAATACTCTGTAATAACCTATATGGGAAAAGCATCTGAAAAAGAATATACCTATCTCTCTATATACATAGATAGATAGATCTGAATCACTTTGCTGTACACCTGAAACTAACACAACATTGTAAATCAACTACACTCCAATATAAAATAAAAATTAAATTTTAAAAATAAGGAGAATACAACTACTAGAAATGCTAACCATTCAGCTAAGAAAGCTGAAGCTATAGCTTAAAAGACCATTCCCCAGAACGTAAAATCTCAAAATAAGAGCACTCTGTGACTGCCGATGGGGGCAAGAATATTCTAACTTATTCCAGATAAGAAAATGTGGACATGGAAAAGAGATTCAGACTGGACGCTGTTTAAGAGCTATAATCTTTTCAGTCCTTTGTGAAGAGGAACAGGAAACTGGGAACCTACTCTATATGTGTTACGTTTTCTGCATTAACTATAAAAATAATCAAGGAGCCGCACTATGAATTTCTAGGTTCCTAGCCTCGGTAGACCCTACCTGATTATCAATAATTGAATTTCTGGCAGCCAGTATGGTGGTTCTATTTTTGCACTCTATCACCACTTTAATAAATTTATTCATTTTCATTTATACACAGTAAGCGTCTAGCTGTTCTTCACCATAATTAATTTATTATTATTCATCCTAATTACAAATGGCGGCCTGGCATAGAAGCTACAGGTCAAAAGTGTTTAATCAATACCTCCTTGCAGAAACTTAGTTAAAAACCCATCAACTGGGTATTTGGATATTTGGATGGTCTAAGAAAATATTCATCTGAGTTTTAGCAAGTCTGGCGCTGCACTTTTCAATAGTAACCACTAGCCCAAGTGGCTCTGGGAGCTTGTTAAGGGTCCAGTCCAAAGAGAGACAGGCTGTGAGTTACAGACACATCTCAGATTTCAAAGACTTAGTACCAAAGAAAGAATGTAAAACATTCCATTCATAACTTCTGACATTGATTTCCTATTGAAATGATAACCGTGTGGATTGGCTGGATTAAAAAAAATTTGTTATTAAATTGATTTCACCTGTTTTAACTTTTAAAACGTGGCTGCTAGGGGAAACTATACTCAATATCTTGTACTAACCTATAAGGAAAAAGAATCTGAAAAAGAATAGATATACGTGTGTGTGTGTAACCGAATCACCTTGCTGTACACCTGAAACTAACACAACATTGTGAATCAGCTACACTCCAATTAAAGAAACAAAAACACAATTGTGGCTACTGGGACATTTTGAATTACATATGTGGTTTGCATTTGATTCCTATTGAACAGTGCTGGTGTGGAGTTTGGAAACCTGTGAAAATCTATGGTATGTAAGCTGGTAGATCATTATAAGCGTGGCTCGTGGCGACTGGGGAAAGTGTTGCAATGTTTGTCAGGGAGGGCGAGGTCGTCAGGGCACATAACTGGCTGAAGAGTCAGACAGGCGTGGTCCAGAAGGGTCTGTTCAGACGACCAAAAGGAGATTGCAGCGAGCAACCATGTTTCTGCAGGGGAAGAGCTAGCGGCTGGGCTGTGCGGCTGTGTGACCACGCCCGTCCCTGCACCCACAGTTAGACTCGTTGCTCATCCCTCAGACCTGTCTCCCAGGTTTCTGCGGCTGACAGCTCACTGCTGGATCCTTTAAAGTGAGATGACCCTCCCGACAGGACGTGTACACGCTCAGGACTGAGAGCATCTACGTTTTCACTCCATGTCATACTCATGTTAGGTCCCATGATGCCTCTGAACGAAGCAGTGAGCATATGACAGATGGACTGTAGCCAATCTAGGTGGGGACAAACGGAAATCCCCAGGATCTGCAGTCGTTGGGATCAAACAGACACAAAAGGATCGTTAAGGACAGAAGGTTTTGAAGTCAGACTGATATGGTAACATCAGTCTACTACCATAGGCTGATAATAACCTAAGAATGATGTAGAAATAAACAATGTGTCAGGCATAGCAGGTCAGCCTCCTGGAAGCACAGAGATACAGGAGTCAGAGTGGCAAACTTTGATGACGCCCACGCACCACCGAAGAGGGCGGAGGGGTCTCCTCTTGGGAGGTACAGCTATGAAGAGGAGACGTAGGATGGTCAGGTTATTGTGCTTTAATGCCGTTTAGCCCATGTTTACATAGTTTTCCCTGGAATGCCAGTGTTCTGGGAGTGTGTTGTGGAAGCGGTGACGCTAGCTGTGTTTTCTTCTAAAATGTATTAAAAATATATTTAAGAATATAGTGATTGTATAATAATAACATAGTTGTCGTCAGTAAACTGTATTTGATAGACTCACAGACATAGAGAACAGACTGGTGGCTGCCAAGGGGGAGGGGGCGGAGGGAGGGATGGAGTGGGAGTTTGGGGTCAGCAGAGGCAAACTACTGCGTAGAGGATGGAGGAACACCAAGGTCCTACTGCACGGCACAGGGAACTATAGTCAATATCCTGTGATAAACCATCATGGGAAAGAATACGAAAAAGAGTATATATCTATATCCATATATATTATACATATATAACTGAATCACTTTGCCATACAGCAGAAATTAACACAACATTGTAAATCAAGTATACCTCAACAAAATAAATTTTTAAAAATTTCATGAAGTCACACACACACACGCAAAAGAAATGCTGTATTTGAGATTTCCAGGACTTTCCATGTGAGATCACCTGACACACGACTGCCGGATGCTCCACACACACTGATACACAAGTATGACGGGCCTGTTGCTGTGACTCGGGTTTTTATCCGTACAGCGGGTTTAACAGTATCTACGTGACAGATTTTTATAAGAATTAAGTGAGATCATCATAAACTTAGAGCAGGTTATGAGTCTGAGTCAGTAAGTGTTAGATGGTGATGATAACAGTGAATCGATATGTACCTTTATTTAAGAATCACTAGTCTATGTTCATTTTCACTTATAATTTTAATACATGTTTATGAAATGGATCAAATGTTGACTTTTCCTTACAGCAAGTAATTAATATATGAAACCACATTTCATTGGTTTAATCCAAGAGTACGCTTTATTTCATGAACTCCATTCTTGGTAAATCCTTGCAACACATTACAATTGAAACAATAGTGCTTAAAAAAATATTGCTCTGGTTACGTAGCCAGGGCTCAGGGAACCTTCATTAAATCCGTGAGTGAAGTGAACTGAGCAGTGTTGCATCAGACATTCGATCATCCTCTAACTTCTGTCTGCTCTGAGTCTACAGGGTGGTTTACTGGTAAATGTTGAACTACCGGCTCTCAGAATTTATACCAATTCCCGCGGTGTAAATATTGCCACTATGGCCAATTTCAAACTACCAATCTGATGTCACTGAATGCAGAGCTGGAAAGAACAGCAGCATCACCTGTGGACTTATTAAAAATGCAAAATCTCAGGCCCCGCCTCACATGGTCTGAAACAGAAACTCCGAAGGTGGTGCCAAGCTCTCCGTGTCCTAGCAACACCCCCAAGCCAGTCTGATGCCTGCTGGGGTTTGAGAACCACTGCCTTACACCAGGCTGTTGTTTCTGAAGGAGCAGAGGAGTTCAGTAACTTCTAACATCTATTAGCTAGTGTGCTGACACTAACGATGTTGGTGTTCTGATTCTTTTTTTTCTTAATTTTAATGTTATTGGAGTGTAGCTGATTTACAATGTTGTGTTAGTTTCAGGTGTACAGCAGAGTGATTCAGTTATACACATACATATATTCATTCTTTTTTAAAGATTCTTTTCTCATATAGGCTATCACAGAATATTGAGTAGAGCTCCTTGTGCTCTACGGTAGGCCCTTGTTGGTTATTTATCTTATATATAGTAGTGTGTGTATGTTCATCCCAAGCTCCTGATTTATCCCTCCCCTCCAAGTTTCCCCTTTGATAACCATAGGTTTGTTTTTGATATCTGTAAGTCTGTTTCTGTTTTGTAAATAAGTTCATTTGTCATTTTTTAAGATTAGATTCCATATACGAGTGATATCATATGATATTTGTCTTTCTCTGTCTGACTTACTTAGTATGATCATCTCTAGGTCCATTCACTTTGTTATAAAGCAGAAACTAACAACAACAACAACAAAAAGGTGTGGTACATATATTCAATGGAATATTACTCAGCCATAAAAAAAGAATGAAATGATGCCATTGCAGCCACATGGTGTTTTGATTCTTAGGGCCATCTAAGAGCCTTTGAGCTTGTAACATATATTCCTGGAATCAAGAAAGGACCCCAAGCTACTGCTCCCATGGGAAGATGGGAAAGGTAACCCATCTTCCAATATTTCCATGTTTCAGCTGCTGTTCAGAGGCTCTGAGAATGAATCGTTAAGTGCTACTGGTTGTGATTTCTGGTGGCTTCTGCCGTGGAGACCAGGGCAAAATTCCCGTGTAGAATAAAGAGATGTCCTGTTGCCTTAGTGCATGTATCAATCCACTTGGGTTGCCCGTAGCTTTGGCAGTCCCATTACTACAGCCCTAAAGCCAGCTACTGCACCCACAGTATTGGCCGAGAGGCACACATTTCCAGACAGTTCTGGGGCTTGGGACTGGTCAGCAGCTCTAACCTTGTACCCTTAGGTAGGGCTCCCTCGCACTGCTGGTGTTCATACAACTGCCAGAATAGTCCCAGCAACAGAAGCACATTCTATTTTTGGACAGGTCTAATTATTCTTTCTTCTGTTGAGCTGAAATCTGCCTTTCTGTAGCAGTCCCACATTGGTCTGAAATCTGAATCTCAGTTACTAATCCTTCTCTCAGGGGACCATCTGTCAGACACGGGAAAAGGCTCACACTAGGTTCTTTTGCAAATCGGCCTCCCCCGTTTCTTCCGGTGTTCTTCGTGCGACATGATGCTCAGATGCCGCCCCACCCGTTCATTAACGTCTCCCTTAAAACGTGGTCCTCATCACTGAAAATGATGCTACGTGTGACCCCCTTGTCTGTGGAACAGAGACCTCCGTGATTACGCGAGCTTTGTCGGCAAACAGGCTCACCTCTGGGCTCACTCGCCCTGAGTTTACAGTCAGCTACAAACTCCGCACCAACCAATCACACCACGATTTACCGAGTCTTTACCTGTGTTACTGAACTTTTAACCCAAAGTGCAAGGTTCGTATTTCTTCCTGTCAAATTACAGTCTTGTTCATTTCAGCCCTAATTCTAAAATATTATCGTTTACAACCCAAACTGTCATCTAATTTTCACTCTCTCTCTCTTTGCCCAGGTTGATACCTTCTGCAAACCTAACAGTGTGCTT
Organism: Physeter macrocephalus; assembly: GCF_002837175.3. Classification (NCBI taxonomy): domain Eukaryota; kingdom Metazoa; phylum Chordata; class Mammalia; order Artiodactyla; family Physeteridae; genus Physeter; species Physeter macrocephalus. The sequence continues at coordinate 3,214,474 of NC_041220.1, forward strand.
TTCCTCTATTCAAATCACTCAGAAAACCGTTGAACAGAATGAGCTAACCCCTACCCGCCTCCCTCCATCAATTATTAAACATCAAAGCTTGAAACTAGAATAAAATGTCCAAGTGAAGTGCCAGTTAAATATTGGCTCTCACTCGCCAGTTTTACCTCAGTGTGTTTCAGCTGAAGAAGCCTGAGAAATCAAAATGCTGCAGTCACTGTAGATAATTCCTAGGGAACATTCAGAATCCCTGGCAGCTATTAAATATGTGAAATACATACCCACATTCTTCGATGTGTGCAGAAAAAGACAGTTTAGGAACAGTATAGAATAACTAAAAGCTTTAATCATGATCCCAGATCGCTGAAGGATTTAGTGGGTATTGATACTATACTGGAAAACAAGACTACAAAATTTTGGTTTTTCCTTCGAGTTAATTACTTTTGTGTCTGTGAAAATTACTCCTCAAGTGGTCCCTTAGATCTATGAAAATTGAAAATTATAAAGAAAGATTTTATAAAGACATTCTACTTAGCATAGAGTAGAGTTTATAGGTTATATGAGGAAACATATTCCTAAATTCTATTTATGAGCTGTATAATCATGTGAAATGTGAAGCTGAAAGCAAATAGTATCAGGGTCACAAATACCATCACTCAGTTCGGGGGATGGTTTCTGAAATGACATCTGATCTTTTTTTTTTTTTGGCCACGCCATGCGGGATCTTAGCTCCCCCACCAGGGATTGAACCCACGCCCCCTCCAGTGGACGTGCAGAGTCCTAACCACTGGACTGCCGGGGAAGTCCCAGATGGCATCTGATCTGATACCTTTAGACCACCCGGAGAGGAAAGATTAGAAACTAGGTTTCTGTTGACACGGGTGAAGCCACTGCTGGGGAAGGGGTGTGTGTGTGTGACTTTTTCATTTTTAACATGAACGACCCTGGTGAATCTAGCACCGCAGAATTTTACAATAATTTTTGATGAAGCAATGCTGACGTAACATGGCACCACATGTTCCTGTTTATTTTGAACAGTCCCACATTGGTCTGAAATCCCTCGAAAGTAATACTGTGTACTGTTGCGTTACTTCTTACAGGAAAGCAAATGAACTAACACATCTGAATAGGTGGTCGGTAGTCCCAGGTCTGTGATTATCACTGAGTGGCCACAGGTTCTTCCCAGTAACCAAAATATACTTAAATGTTTTAAAGATGAGAGATACAGAGAAATTGGAACACTGTGTACTGCTAGTGGGAATGTAAAATGGTGAAACTGCAGTAGATAACAGTATGACGATTCCTCAAAAAATTCAACATAGGGCTTCCCTGCTGGCACAGTCGTTGGGAGTCCGCCTGCCAATGCAGGGGACACGGGTTCGAGCCCTGGTCTGGGAGGTCCCACATGCCGCGGAGCAACTGGGCCCGTGAGCCACAATTACTGAGCCTGCGCGTCCGGAGCCTGCGCTCCGCAACGGGAGAGGCCGCGACAGTGAGAGGCCCGCGCACCGCGATGAAGAGTGGCCCCCGCTTGCCGCAACTAGAGCAAGCCCTTGCACAGAAACGAAGACCCAACACAGCCCCAAATAAATAAATTAAATTAATTAATTTTTAAAAAATTTCAACGTAGGGATTCAACTTCTGGGTGTATACCAGAAGTGAAAGGAGGGACCATAACAGGTGTTTGTACACCCGTGTTCATAACAGCGTTATTCACAACAGCCAAAAGGTAACGTAGCTGAAGTGTCCATCAGCGGCTGGACAGAGGGACAAAATGTGGTGTGTGTGTGTGTGTGTGTGTGTGTGTGTGTGTGTGTGTGTGTGTGTGT